>NC_139762.1:132300616-132502068 GCF_965231275.1 Zosterops lateralis
ACACGTGACTCCCATACCCAGAAGTGGGAAAACACGTGACTTCCCAACCTGAAAGTTGGAAAACATGTGACATCTTGACCCGGAAGTGGGAAAAGACGTGACCTCCATACCTGGAAGTGGGAAAAAACGTGACTCTTATACCCTGAAGTGGGAAAACGCGTGACACCCTGAACCCGGAAGTGGGAAAACACGTGACACCTCGACCCGGAAGTGGGAAAACACGTGACTTCCATACCCGGAAGTGGGAAAAGACGTGACTTCAACACCCGGAAGTGGGAAAACACGTGACTGCCATACCCAGAAGTGGGAAAACATGTGACTCCCCGACCTGGAAGTAAAAAAGCACGTGAAACCCCGACCCGGAAGTGGAGAAAACGTGACTCTTTGACCCGGAAGTGGGAAAAACACGTGACAGCCCCGGGAAATCACGTGCCGGAAGTGGGGAAACACGTGACTCTTTGAGCCGGAAGTGGGGAAAACACGTGACTTCCATACCCGGAAGTGGGGAAAACACGTGACACCCCGACCCAGAAGTGGGAAAACACGTGACTCTTTGACTTGGAAGTGGGAAAACACGTGACTCCCCAAACTCGGAAGTGGGGAAAACAAGCGACACCCCTGGGAAATCACGTGCCGGAAGTGGGAAAACACGTGAGACCCCGACCCGGAAGAGGTAAAAAAGTGACTTCCACACCCGGAAGTGGGGAAACACGTGACACCCATACCCGGAAGTGAGAAAATACGTGACACCACCGGGAAAACACATGCCGGAAGTGGGAAAACACGTGATACCCCATACCCGGAATTGGGAAAACACGTGACTCCCATACCCGGAAGTGGGAAAACACGTGACTTCCATACCCGGAAGTGGAAAAACACGTGACACCCCGACCCAGAAGTGGGAAAACACGTGACTCCCATACCCAGAAGTGGGAAAACACGTGACTTCCATAACTGGAAGTGGGAAAACACGTGACACCCCGACCCGGAAGTGGAAAAACACGTGACTCCCATACCCGGAAGTGGGAAAACACGTGACACACTGACCCGGAAGTGAGAAAACACGTGACTTCCATACCCGGAAGTACGAAAACACGTGACTTCCATACCCGGAAGTGGGAAAACACGTGACTTCCATACCCGGAAGTGGGAAAACACGTTACTTCCACACCCGGAAGTGGGCAAAAACGTGACACCCCCAACCCGGAAGTGGGAAAACACGTGACAGCCCCCGGAAATCACGTGCCGGAAGTGGGGAAACACGTGACTCTTTGAGCCGGAAGTGGGGAAAACACGTGACTCCCATACCCAAGAGTGGGAAAACACGTGACACCCTCGACCCGGAAGTGGGAAAACACGTGACTCCCCGACCCGGAAGTGGGAAAACACGTGACACCCCGACCCGGAAGTGGGAAATCACGTGACACCTTCGGGAAAACACATGACTTTCCGACCCGGAAGTGGGAAAACACGTGACTTCCATACCCGGAAGTGGGAAAACACGTGACTTCCATACCCGGAATGGGGAAAACACGTGACACCCCGACCCGGAAGTGGGGAAAACACGTGACTCTTTGACTTGGAAGTGGGGAAACACGTGACACCCATACCCGGAAGTGAGAAAATACGTGACACCACCGGGAAAACACGTGCCGGAAGTGGGAAAACACGTGATACCCCATACCCGGAAGTGGGAAAACACGTGACACCTCGACCCGGATATAAGAAAACACGTGACACCTTCGGGAAAACACGTGACTTTCCAACCCGGAAGTGGGAAAACACGTGACTTCCATACCCGGAAGTGGGAAAACATGTGACTTCCATACCCGGAAGTGGGAAAACACGTGACATCCATACCCGAAAGTGGGAAAACACGTGACACCCCGACCCGGAAGTGGGAAAACACGTGACACCTTCGGGAAAACACATGACTTTCCGACCCGGAAGTGGGAAAACACGTGACTTCCATCCCCGGAAGTGGGAAAACACGTGACTTCCATCCCCGGAAGTGGGAAAACACGTGACTTCCATCCCCGGAAGTGGGAAAACACGTGACTTCCATACCCGGAAGTGGGAAAACACGTGACTCTTTGACTTGGAAGTGGGAAAACACGTGAGACCCCGACCCGGAAGAGGTAAAAAAGTGACTTCCACACCCGGAAGTGGGGAAACACGTGACACCCATACCCGGAAGTGAGAAAATACGTGACACCACCGGGAAAACACGTGCCGGAAGTGGGAAAACACGTGATACCCCATACCCGGAAGTGGGAAAACACGTGACACCTCGACCCGGAAGTGGGAAAACACGTGACTTCCATACCCGGAAGTGGGAAAAGACGTGACTTCAACACCCGGAAGTGGGAAAACACGTGACTGCCATACCCAGAAGTGGGAAAACATGTGACTCCCCGACCTGGAAGTAAAAAAGCACGTGAAACCCCGACCCGGAAGTGGAGAAAACGTGACTCTTTGACCCGGAAGTGGGAAAAACACGTGACAGCCCCGGGAAATCACGTGCCGGAAGTGGGGAAACACGTGACTCTTTGACCCCGAAGTGGGGAAAACACGTGACTTCCATACCCGGAAGTGGGAAAACACGTGACACCCCGACCCAGAAGTGGGGAAACACGTGACTCTTTGACTTGGAAGTGGGAAAACACGTGACTCCCCAAACTCGGAAGTGGGAAAACACGTGACACCCCTGGGAAATCACGTGCCGGAAGTGGGAAAACACGTGAGACCCCGACCCGGAAGAGGTAAAAAAGTGACTTCCACACCCGGAAGTGGGGAAACACGTGACACCCATACCCGGAAGTGAGAAAATACGTGACACCACCGGGAAAACACATGCCGGAAGTGGGAAAACACGTGATACCCCATACCCGGAATTGGGAAAACACGTGACTCCCATACCTGGAAGTGGGAAAACACGTGACATCCATACCCGGAAGTGGGAAAACACGTGACTTTCCTACCCGGAAGTGGGAAAACACGTGACACCCCGACCCGGATATAAGAAAACACGTGACACCTTCGGGAAAACACGTGACTTTCCAACCCGGAAGTGGGAAAACACGTGACTCCCATACCCAAGAGTGGGAAAACACGTGACACCCTCGACCCGGAAGTGGGAAAACACGTGACTCCCCGACCCGGAAGTGGGAAAACACGTGACTTTCCTACCCGGAAGTGGGAAAACACGTGACTCCCTGACGCAGAAGTGGAAAAACACGTGACACCCGGACCCGGAAATGGAAAAAACGTGACATCCACACCCAGAAGTGGGCAAACACGTGACACCCGTGGGAAAACACGTGCCGGAAGTGGGAAAACACGTCATACCCCATACCCGGAAGTGGGAAAACACGTGACTTCCATACCAGGAAGTGGGAAAACACGTGACTCCCATACCCGGAAGTGGGAAAACACGTGACTTCCATACCCGGAAGTGGAAAAACACGTGACACCCCGACCCAGAAGTGGGAAAACACGTGACTCCCATACCCAGAAGTGGGAAAACACGTGACACCCCGACCCGGAAGTGGGAAAACACGTGACTTCCATACGCGGAAGTGGGAAAACACGTGACACACTGACCCGGAAGTGGGAAAACACGTGACTCCCATACCCGAAAGTGGGAAAACACGTTACTTCCATACCCGGAATGGGGAAAACACGTGACTCCCCGACTTGGAAGTGCGAAAACACGTGACTTTCCGACCCGGAAGTGGGAAAAGACGTGACTTCCATACCTGGAAGTGGGGAAAACAAGCGACACCCCTGGGAAATCACGTGCCGGAAGTGGGAAAACACGTGAGACCCCGACCCGGAAGAGGTAAAAAAGTGACTTCCACACCCGGAAGTGGGAAAACACATGACTTCCATCCCCAGAATGGGGAAAACACGTGACTCCCCGACTTGGAAGTGGGAAAACACGTGACTTTCCGACCCGGAAGTGGGAAAAGACGTGACTTCAACACCCGGAAGTGGGAAAACACGTGACTGCCATACCCAGAAGTGGGAAAACATGTGACTCCCCGACCCGGAAGTAAAATAGCACGTGAAACCCCGACCCGGAAGTGGAGAAAACGTGACTCTTTGACCCGGAAGTGGGAAAAACACGTGACAGCCTCGGGAAATCACGTGCCGGAAGTGGGGAAACACGTGACTCTTTGACCCGGAAGTGGGGAAAACACGTGACTTCCATACCCGGAAGTGGGAAAACACGTGACTCCCATACCCGGAAGTGGGAAAACACGTGACACCCCGACCCAGAAGTGGGAAAACACGTGACTCCCATACCCGGAAGTGGGAAAACACATGACTTCCATACCCGGAAGTGGGAAAACACGTGACTTCCATACCCGGAAGTGGGAAAACACGTGACACCCCGACCCAGAAGTGGGAAAACACGTGACTCCCATACCCGGAAGTGGGAAAACACGTGACACCCTCGACCCGGAAGTGGGAAAACACGTGACACCCCGACCCGGAAGTGGGAAAACACGTGACTCCCATACCCAGAAGTGGGAAAACACGTGACACCCCGACCCGGAAGTGGGAAAACACGTGACTTCCATACGCGGAAGTGGGAAAACACGTGACTTTCCGACCCAAGAGTAGGAAAACACGTGACACCCCGACCCGGAAGTGGGAAATCACATGACACCTTCGGGAAAACACATGACTTTCCGACCCGGAAGTGGGAAAACACGTGACTTCCATCCCCGGAAGTGGGAAAACACGTGACTTCCATACCCGGAAGTGGGAAAACACGTGACACCCCGACCCGGAAGTGGGGAAAACACGTGACTCTTTGACTTGGAAGTGGGGAAACACGTGACACCCATACCCGGAAGTGAGAAAATACGTGACACCACCGGGAAAACACGTGCCGGAAGTGGGAAAACACGTCATACCCCATACCCGGAAGTGGGAAAACACGTGACTTCCATACCAGGAAGTGGGAAAACACGTGACTCCCATACCCGGAAGTGGGAAAACACGTGACTTCCATACCCGGAAGTGGGAAAACACGTGACTCCCATACCCGGAAGTGGGAAAACACGTGATACCCCATACCCGGAAGTGGGAAAACACGTGACACCCCGACCTAGAAGTGGGAAAACACGTGACTCCCATACCCAGAAGTGGGAAAACACGTGACTTCCATACCCGGAAGTGGGAAAACACGTGACTCCCATACCCGGAAGTGGGAAAACACGTGACTTCCATACCCGGAAGTGGGAAAACACGTGACTTTCCGACCCAAGAGTGGGAAAACACGTGACACCCCGACCCGGAAGTGGGAAATCACGTGACACCTTCGGGAAAACACATGACTTTCCGACCCGGAAGTGGGAAAACACGTGACTTCCATCCCCGGAAGTGGGAAAACACGTGACTTCCATACCCGGAAGTGGGAAAACACGTGACTTCCATACCCGGAAGTGGGAAAACACGTGACACCCCGACCCAGAAGTGGGAAAACACGTGAGACCCCGACCCGGAAGAGGTAAAAAAGTGACTTCCACACCCGGAAGTGGGGAAACACGTGACACCCATACCCGGAAGTGAGAAAATACGTGACACCACCGGGAAAACACGTGCCGGAAGTGGGAAAACACGTGATACCCCATACCCGGAAGTGGGAAAACACGTGACACCTCGACCCGGAAGTGGGAAAACACGTGACTTCCATACCCGGAAGTGGGAAAAGACGTGACTTCAACACCCGGAAGTGGGAAAACACGTGACTGCCATACCCAGAAGTGGGAAAACATGTGACTCCCCGACCTGGAAGTAAAAAAGCACGTGAAACCCCGACCCGGAAGTGGAGAAAACGTGACTCTTTGACCCGGAAGTGGGAAAAACACGTGACAGCCCCGGGAAATCACGTGCCGGAAGTGGGGAAACACGTGACTCTTTGACCCCGAAGTGGGGAAAACACGTGACTTCCATACCCGGAAGTGGGAAAACACGTGACACCCCGACCCAGAAGTGGGAAAACACGTGACTCTTTGACTTGGAAGTGGGAAAACACGTGACTCCCCAAACTCGGAAGTGGGAAAACACGTGACACCCCTGGGAAATCACGTGCCGGAAGTGGGAAAACACGTGAGACCCCGACCCGGAAGAGGTAAAAAAGTGACTTCCACACCCGGAAGTGGGGAAACACGTGACACCCATACCCGGAAGTGAGAAAATACGTGACACCACCGGGAAAACACATGCCGGAAGTGGGAAAACACGTGATACCCCATACCCGGAAGTGGGAAAACACGTGACTCCCATACCTGGAAGTGGGAAAACACGTGACATCCATACCCGGAAGTGGGAAAACACGTGACTTTCCTACCCGGAAGTGGGAAAACACGTGACACCCCGACCCGGATAAAAGAAAACACGTGACACCTTCGGGAAAACACGTGACTTTCCAACCCGCAAGTGGGAAAACACGTGACTCCCATACCCAAGAGTGGGAAAACACGTGACACCCTCGACCCGGAAGTGGGAAAACACGTGACTCCCCGACCCGGAAGTGGGAAAACACGTGACTTTCCTACCCGGAAGTGGGAAAACACGTGACTCCCTGACGCAGAAGTGGAAAAACATGTGACACCCGGACCCGGAAATGGAAAAAACGTGACATCCACACCCAGAAGTGGGCAAACACGTGACACCCCTGGGAAAACACGTGCCGGAAGTGGGAAAACACGTCATACCCCATACCCGGAAGTGGGAAAACACGTGACTTCCATACCAGGAAGTGGGAAAACACGTGACTCCCATACCCGGAAGTGGGAAAACACGTGACTTCCATACCCGGAAGTGGAAAAACACGTGACACCCCGACCCAGAAGTGGGAAAACACGTGACTCCCATACCCAGAAGTGGGAAAACACGTGACACCCCGAACCGGAAGTGGGAAAACACGTGACTCTTTGACTTGGAAGTGGGAAAACACGTGACTCCCCATACGCGGAAGTGGGAAAACACGTGACACACTGACCCGGAAGTGGGAAAACACGTGACTCCCATACCCGGAAGTAGGAAAACACGTGACTTCCATACCCGGAAGTGGGAAAACACGTGACTTCCATACCCGGAAGTGGGAGAACACGTGACACCCCGACACGGAAGTGGGAAATCACGTCACACCTTCGGGAAAACACATGACTTTCCGACCCGGAAGTGGGAAACACGTGACTTTCCGACCCTGAAGTACGAAAACACGTGACTTCCAAACCCGGAAGTGGGAAAACACGTGACTTCCATACCCGGAAGTGGGAAACACGTGACTCCCCGACCCGGAAGTGTGAAACATGTGACTCCCCGACCCGGAAGTGGGAAAACACGTGACTTAAATCCCCGGAAGTGGGAAAACACGTGACTTCCATACCCGGAATGGGGAAAACACGTGACACCCCGACCCGGAAGTGGGGAAAACACGTGACTCTTTGACTTGGAAGTGGGGAAACACGTGACACCCATACCCGGAAGTGAGAAAATACGTTACACCACCGGGAAAACACGTGCCGGAAGTGGGAAAACACGTGATACCCCATACCCGGAAGTGGGAAAACACGTGACACCTCGACCCGGATATAAGAAAACACGTGACACCTTCGGGAAAACACGTGACTTTCCAACCCGGAAGTGGGAAAACACGTGACTTCCATACCCGGAAGTGGGAAAACATGTGACTTCCATACCCGGAAATGGGAAAACACGTGACTTTCCGACCCAAGAGTGGGAAAACACGTGACACCCCGACCCGGAAGTGGGAAATCACGTGACACCTTCGGGAAAACACATGACTTTCCGACCCGGAAGTGGGAAAACACGTGACTTCCATCCCCGGAAGTGGGAAAACACGTGACTTCCATACCCGGAATGGGGAAAACACGTGATACCCCGACCCGGAAGTGGGAAAACACGTGACTCTTTGACTTGGAAGTGGGAAAACACGTGAGACCCCGACCCGGAAGAGGTAAAAAAGTGACTTCCACACCCGGAAGTGGGGAAACACGTGACACCCATACCCGGAAGTGAGAAAATACGTGACACCACCGGGAAAACACGTGCCGGAAGTGGGAAAACACGTGATACCCCATACCCGGAAGTGGGAAAACACGTGACTCCCATACCCGGAAGTGGGAAAACACGTGACATCCCGACCCGGAAGTGGGAAAACACATGACACCCCCGGGAAAACACGTGACACCCATACCCGGAAGTGGGAAAACACGTGACTTCCATACCCGGAAGTGGGAAAACACGTGACACCCCGACCTAGAAGTGGGAAAACACGTGACTCCCAAACCCGGAAGTGGGAAAACACGTGACTTCCACACCCGGAAGTGGGCAAACACGTGACACCCCCAACCCGGAAGCGGGAAAACACGTGACACCCCTAATCTGGAAGTGGGAAAACACATGACTTCCATACCCGAAAGTGGGAAAACACGTGACTTTCCAACCCGGAAGTGGGAAAACACGTGACACCCCGACCCGGATATAAGAAAACACGTGACACCTTCGGGAAAACACGTGACTTTCCAACCCGCAAGTGGGAAAACACGTGACTCCCATACCCAAGAGTGGGAAAACACGTGACACCCTCGACCCGGAAGTGGGAAAACACGTGACTCCCCGACCCGGAAGTGGGAAAACACGTGACTTTCCTTCCCGGAAGTGGGAAAACACGTGACTCCCTGACGCAGAAGTGGAAAAACACGTGACACCCGGACCCGGAAATGGAAAAAACGTGACATCCACACCCAGAAGTGGGCAAACACGTGACACCCCTGGGAAAACACGTGCCGGAAGTGGGAAAACACGTCATACCCCATACCCGGAAGTGGGAAAACACGTGACTTCCATCCCCGGAAGTGGGAAAACACGTGAGACCCCGACCCGGAAGAGGTAAAAAAGTGACTTCCACACCCGGAAGTGGGGAAACACGTGACACCCATACCCGGAAGTGAGAAAATACGTGACACCACCGGGAAAACACATGCCGGAAGTGGGAAAACACGTGATACCCCATACCCGGAATTGGGAAAACACGTGATTCCCATACCTGGAAGTGGGAAAACACGTGACATCCATACCCGGAAGTGGGAAAACACGTGACTTTCCTATTCGGAAGTGGGAAAACACGTGACACCCCGACCCGGATATAAGAAAACACGTGACACCTTCGGGAAAACACGTGACTCCCATACCCGGAAGTGGGAAAACACGTGACTTCCATACCCGGAAGTGGAAAAACACGTGACACCCCGACCCAGAAGTGGGAAAACACGTGACTCCCATACCCAGAAGTGGGAAAACACGTGACACCCCGACCCGGAAGTGGGAAAACACGTGACACCTTCGGGAAAACACATGACTTTCCGACCCGGAAGTGGGAAAACACGTGACTTCCATCCCCGGAAGTGGGAAAACACGTGACTTCCATACCCGGAAGTGGGAAAACACGTGACTTCCATCCCCGGAAGTGGGAAAACACGTGACTTCCATACCCGGAAGTGGGAAAACACGTGACTCTTTGACTTGGAAGTGGGAAAACACGTGAGACCCCGACCCGGAAGAGGTAAAAAAGTGACTTCCACACCCGGAAGTGGGGAAACACGTGACACCCATACCCGGAAGTGAGAAAATACGTGACACCACCGGGAAAACACGTGCCGGAAGTGGGAAAACACGTGATACCCCATACCCGGAAGTGGGAAAACACGTGACACCTCGACCCGGAAGTGGGAAAACACGTGACTTCCATACCCGGAAGTGGGAAAAGACGTGACTTCAACACCCGGAAGTGGGAAAACACGTGACTGCCATACCCAGAAGTGGGAAAACATGTGACTCCCCGACCTGGAAGTAAAAAAGCACGTGAAACCCCGACCCGGAAGTGGAGAAAACGTGACTCTTTGACCCGGAAGTGGGAAAAACACGTGACAGCCCCGGGAAATCACGTGCCGGAAGTGGGGAAACACGTGACTTCCATACCCGGAAGTGGGAAAACACGTGACACCCCGACCCAGAAGTGGGAAAACACGTGACTCTTTGACTTGGAAGTGGGAAAACACGTGACTCCCCAAACTCGGAAGTGGGAAAACACGTGACACCCCTGGGAAATCACGTGCCGGAAGTGGGAAAACACGTGAGACCCCGACCCGGAAGAGGTAAAAAAGTGACTTCCACACCCGGAAGTGGGGAAACACGTGACACCCATACCCGGAAGTGAGAAAATACGTGACACCACCGGGAAAACACATGCCGGAAGTGGGAAAACACATGATACCCCATACCCGGAATTGGGAAAACACGTGACTCCCATACCTGGAAGTGGGAAAACACGTGACATCCATACCCGAAAGTGGGAAAACACGTGACTTTCCTACCCGGAAGTGGGAAAACACGTGACACCCCGACCCGGATATAAGAAAACACGTGACACCTTCGGGAAAACACGTGACTCCCATACCCGGAAGTGGGAAAACACGTGACTTCCATACCCGGAAGTGGAAAAACACGTGACACCCCGACCCAGAAGTGGGAAAACACGTGACTCCCATACCCAGAAGTGGGAAAACACGTGACACCCCGACCCGGAAGTGGGAAAACACGTGACTTCCATACGCGGAAGTGGGAAAACACGTGACTCCCATACCCGGAAGTGGGAAAACACGTGACTCCCATACCCGGAAGTGGGAAAACACGTGACTTCCATACCCGGAAGTGGGAAAACACGTGACTTCCATACCCGGAAGTGGGAAACACGTGAGACCCCGACACGGAAGTGGGAAAACATGTGACTCCCCGACCCGGAAGTGGGAAAACACGTGACACCCCGACCCGGAAGTGGGAAAACACGTTACTTCCACACCCGGAAGTGGGCAAACACGTGACACCCCCGACCCGGAAGTGGGAAAACACGTGACACCCCTAATCTGGAAGTGGGAAAACACGTTACTTCTATACCCGGAAGTGGGAAAACACGTCATACCCCATACCCGGAAGTGGGAAAACACGTGACTTCCATACCAGGAAGTGGGAAAACACGTGACACCCCGACCCGGAAGTGGGAAAACACGTGACTCCCATACCCAGAAGTGGGAAAACACGTGACTTCCATACCCGGAAGTGGGAAAACACGTGACACCCCGACCCGGAAGTGGGAAAACACGTGACTTTCCTACCCAGAAGTGGGAAAACACGTGACTTCCATAACTGGAAGTGGGAAAACACGTGACACCCCGACCCGGAAGTGGAAAAACACGTGACTCCCATACCCGGAAGTGGGAAAACACGTGACACACTGACCCGGAAGTGAGAAAACACGTGACTTCCATACCCGGAAGTACGAAAACACGTGACTTCCATACCCGGAAGTGGGAAAACACGTGACTTCCATACCCGGAAGTGGGAAAACACGTTACTTCCACACCCGGAAGTGGGCAAAAACGTGACACCCCCAACCCGGAAGTGGGAAAACACGTGACAGCCCCCGGAAATCACGTGCCGGAAGTGGGGAAACACGTGACTCTTTGAGCCGGAAGTGGGGAAAACACGTGACTCCCATACCCAAGAGTGGGAAAACACGTGACACCCTCGACCCGGAAGTGGGAAAACACGTGACTCCCCGACCCGGAAGTGGGAAAACACGTGACTTTCCTACCCGGAAGTGGGAAAACACGTGACTCCCTGACGCAGAAGTGGAAAAACACGTGACACCCGGACCCGGAAATGGAAAAAACGTGACATCCACACCCAGAAGTGGGCAAACACGTGACACCCCTGGGAAAACACGTGCCGGAAGTGGGAAAACACGTCATACCCCATACCCGGAAGTGGGAAAACACGTGACTTCCATACCCTGAAGTGGGAAAACACGTGACTCCAATACCCGGAAGTGGGAAAACACGTGACTTCCATACCCGGAAGTGGAAAAACACGTGACTCCCAAACCCGGAAGTGGGAAAACACGTGACTTTCCAACCCGGAAGTGGGAAAACACGTGACTTCCATCCCCGGAAGTGGGAAAACATGTGACTTCCATACCCGGAAGTGGGAAAACACGTTACTTCCATACCCGGAAGTGGGAAAACACGTGACTTTCCGACCCAAGAGTGGGAAAACACGTGACACCCCGACCCGGAAGTGGGAAATCACGTGACACCTTCGGGAAAACACATGACTTTCCGACCCGGAAGTGGGAAAACACGTGACTTCCATCCCCGGAAGTGGGAAAACACGTGACTTCCATACCCGGAAGTGGGAAAACACGTGACTTCCATCCCCAAAAGTGGGAAAACACGTGAGACCCCGACCCGGAAGAGGTAAAAAAGTGACTTCCACACCCGGAAGTGGGGAAACACGTGACACCCATACCCGGAAGTGAGAAAATACGTGACACCACCGGGAAAACACGTGCCGGAAGTGGGAAAACACGTGATACCCCATACCCGGAAGTGGGAAAACACGTGACACCTCGACCCGGAAGTGGGAAAACACGTGACTTCCATACCCGGAAGTGGGAAAAGACGTGACTTCAACACCCGGAAGTGGGAAAACACGTGACTGCCATACCCAGAAGTGGGAAAACATGTGACTTCCATACCGGGAAGTGGGAAAAGACGTGACTTCAACACCCGGAAGTGGGAAAACACGTGACTGCCATACCCAGAAGTGGGAAAACATGTGACTCCCCGACCTGGAAGTAAAAAAGCACGTGAAACCCCGACCCGGAAGTGGAGAAAACGTGACTCTTTGACCCGGAAGTGGGAAAAACACGTGACAGCCCCGGGAAATCACGTGCCGGAAGTGGGGAAACACGTGACTCTTTGAGCCCGAAGTGGGGAAAACACGTGACTTCCATACCCGGAAGTGGGAAAACACGTGACACCCCGACCCAGAAGTGGGGAAACACGTGACTCTTTGACTTGGAAGTGGGAAAACACGTGACTCCCCAAACTCGGAAGTGGGAAAACACGTGACACCCCTGGGAAATCACGTGCCGGAAGTGGGAAAACACGTGAGACCCCGACCCGGAAGAGGTAAAAAAGTGACTTCCACACCCGGAAGTGGGGAAACACGTGACACCCATACCCGGAAGTGAGAAAATACGTGACACCACCGGGAAAACACATGCCGGAAGTGGGAAAACACGTGATACCCCATACCCGGAATTGGGAAAACACGTGACTCCCATACCTGGAAGTGGGAAAACACGTGACATCCATACCCGGAAGTGGGAAAACACGTGACTTTCCTACCCGGAAGTGGGAAAACACGTGACACCCCGACCCGGATATAAGAAAACACGTGACACCTTCGGGAAAACACGTGACTTTCCAACCCGCAAGTGGGAAAACACGTGACTCCCATACCCAAGAGTGGGAAAACACGTGACACCCTCGACCCGGAAGTGGGAAAACACGTGACTCCCCGACCCGGAAGTGGGAAAACACGTGACTTTCCTACCCGGAAGTGGGAAAACACGTGACTCCCTGACGCAGAAGTGGAAAAACACGTGACACCCGGACCCGGAAATGGAAAAAACGTGACATCCACACCCAGAAGTGGGCAAACACGTGACACCCGTGGGAAAACACGTGCCGGAAGTGGGAAAACACGTCATACCCCATACCCGGAAGTGGGAAAACACGTGACTTCCATACCAGGAAGTGGGAAAACACGTGACTCCCATACCCGGAAGTGGGAAAACACGTGACTTCCATACCCGGAAGTGGAAAAACACGTGACACCCCGACCCAGAAGTGGGAAAACACGTGACTCCCATACCCAGAAGTGGGAAAACACGTGACACCCCGACCCGGAAGTGGGAAAACACGTGACTTCCATACGCGGAAGTGGGAAAACACGTGACACACTGACCCGGAAGTGGGAAAACACGTGACTCCCATACCCGGAAGTGGGAAAACACGTGACACCCCGACCCAGAAGTGGGAAAACACGTGACTCCCATACCCGGAAGTGGGAAAACACGTGACTTCCCAACCTGAAAGTTGGAAAACATGTGACATCTTGACCCGGAAGTGGGAAAAGACGTGACCTCCATACCTGGAAGTGGGAAAAAACGTGACTCTTATACCCTGAAGTGGGAAAACACGTGACACCCTGAACCCGGAAGTGGGAAAACACGTGACACCTCGACCCGGAAGTGGGAAAACACGTGACTCCCATACCCAGAAGTGGGAAAACACGTGACTTCCATACCAGGAAGTGGGAAAACACGTGACTCCCATACCCGGAAGTGGGAAAACACGTGACTTCCATACCCGGAAGTGGAAAAACACGTGACACCCCGACCCAGAAGTGGGAAAACACGTGACTCCCATACCCAGAAGTGGGAAAACACGTGACACCCCGACCCGGAAGTGGGAAAACACGTGACTTCCATACGCGGAAGTGGGAAAACACGTGACACACTGACCCGGAAGTGGGAAAACACGTGACTCCCATACCCGAAAGTGGGAAAACACGTTACTTCCATACCCGGAATGGGGAAAACACGTGACTCCCCGACTTGGAAGTGGGAAAACACGTGACTTTCCGACCCGGAAGTGGGAAAAGACGTGACTTCCATACCTGGAAGTGGGGAAAACAAGCGACACCCCTGGGAAATCACGTGCCGGAAGTGGGAAAACACGTGAGACCCCGACCCGGAAGAGGTAAAAAAGTGACTTCCACACCCGGAAGTGGGAAAACACATGACTTCCATCCCCAGAATGGGGAAAACACGTGACTCCCCGACTTGGAAGTGGGAAAACACGTGACTTTCCGACCCGGAAGTGGGAAAAGACGTGACTTCAACACCCGGAAGTGGGAAAACACGTGACTGCCATACCCAGAAGTGGGAAAACATGTGACTCCCCGACCCGGAAGTAAAATAGCACGTGAAACCCCGACCCGGAAGTGGAGAAAACGTGACTCTTTGACCCGGAAGTGGGAAAAACACGTGACAGCCTCGGGAAATCACGTGCCGGAAGTGGGGAAACACGTGACTCTTTGACCCGGAAGTGGGGAAAACACGTGACTTCCATACCCGGAAGTGGGAAAACACGTGACTCCCATACCCGGAAGTGGGAAAACACGTGACACCCCGACCCAGAAGTGGGAAAACACGTGACTCCCATACCCGGAAGTGGGAAAACACATGACTTCCATACCCAGAAGTGGGAAAACACGTGACTTCCATACCCGGAAGTGGGAAAACACGTGACACCCCGACCCAGAAGTGGGAAAACACGTGACTCCCATACCTGGAAGTGGGAAAACACGTGACTTCCATACCCGGAAGTGGGAAAACACGTGACTCCCATACCCAAGAGTGGGAAAACACGTGACACCCTCGACCCGGAAGTGGGAAAACACGTGACTCCCCGACCCGGAAGTGGGAAAACACGTGACTTTCCTACCCGGAAGTGGGAAAACACGTGACTCCCTGACGCAGAAGTGGAAAAACACGTGACACCCGGACCCGGAAATGGAAAAAACGTGACATCCACACCCAGAAGTGGGCAAACACGTGACACCCGTGGGAAAACACGTGCCGGAAGTGGGAAAACACGTCATACCCCATACCCGGAAGTGGGAAAACACGTGACTTCCATACCCGGAATGGGGAAAACACGTGACTCCCCGACTTGGAAGTGGGAAAACACGTGACTTTCCGACCCGGAAGTGGGAAAAGACGTGACTTCCATACCTGGAAGTGGGGAAAACAAGCGACACCCCTGGGAAATCACGTGCCGGAAGTGGGAAAACACGTGAGACCCCGACCCGGAAGAGGTAAAAAAGTGACTTCCACACCCGGAAGTGGGAAAACACATGACTTCCATCCCCAGAATGGGGAAAACACGTGACTCCCCGACTTGGAAGTGGGAAAACACGTGACTTTCCGACCCGGAAGTGGGAAAAGACGTGACTTCAACACCCGGAAGTGGGAAAACACGTGACTGCCATACCCAGAAGTGGGAAAACATGTGACTCCCTGACCCGGAAGTAAAATAGCACGTGAAACCCCGACCCGGAAGTGGAGAAAACGTGACTCTTTGACCCGGAAGTGGGAAAAACACGTGACAGCCTCGGGAAATCACGTGCCGGAAGTGGGGAAACACGTGACTCTTTGACCCGGAAGTGGGGAAAACACGTGACTTCCATACCCGGAAGTGGGAAAACACGTGACTCCCATACCCGGAAGTGGGAAAACACGTGACACCCCGACCCAGAAGTGGGAAAACACGTGACTCCCATACCCGGAAGTGGGAAAACACATGACTTCCATACCCGGAAGTGGGAAAACACGTGACTTCCATACCCGGAAGTGGGAAAACACGTGACACCCCGACCCAGAAGTGGGAAAACACGTGACTCCCATACCTGGAAGTGGGAAAACACGTGACTTCCATACCCGGAAGTGGGAAAACACGTGACTCCCATACCCAAGAGTGGGAAAACACGTGACACCCTCGACCCGGAAGTGGGAAAACACGTGACTCCCCGACCCGGAAGTGGGAAAACACGTGACTTTCCTACCCGGAAGTGGGAAAACACGTGACTCCCTGACGCAGAAGTGGAAAAACACGTGACACCCGGACCCGGAAATGGAAAAAACGTGACATCCACACCCAGAAGTGGGCAAACACGTGACACCCGTGGGAAAACACGTGCCGGAAGTGGGAAAACACGTCATACCCCATACCCGGAAGTGGGAAAACACGTGACTTCCATACCAGGAAGTGGGAAAACACGTGACTCCCATACCCGGAAGTGGGAAAACACGTGACTTCCATACCCGGAAGTGGAAAAACACGTGACACCCCGACCCAGAAGTGGGAAAACACGTGACTCCCATACCCAGAAGTGGGAAAACACGTGACACCCCGACCCGGAAGTGGGAAAACACGTGACTTCCATACGCGGAAGTGGGAAAACACGTGACACACTGACCCGGAAGTGGGAAAACACGTGACTCCCATACCCGAAAGTGGGAAAACACGTTACTTCCATACCCGGAATGGGGAAAACACGTGACTCCCCGACTTGGAAGTGGGAAAACACGTGACTTTCCGACCCGGAAGTGGGAAAAGACGTGACTTCCATACCTGGAAGTGGGGAAAACAAGCGACACCCCTGGGAAATCACGTGCCGGAAGTGGGAAAACACGTGAGACCCCGACCCGGAAGAGGTAAAAAAGTGACTTCCACACCCGGAAGTGGGAAAACACATGACTTCCATCCCCAGAATGGGGAAAACACGTGACTCCCCGACTTGGAAGTGGGAAAACACGTGACTTTCCGACCCGGAAGTGGGAAAAGACGTGACTTCAACACCCGGAAGTGGGAAAACACGTGACTGCCATACCCAGAAGTGGGAAAACATGTGACTCCCCGACCCGGAAGTAAAATAGCACGTGAAACCCCGACCCAAAAGTGGAGAAAACGTGACTCTTTGACCCGGAAGTGGGAAAAACACGTGACAGCCTCGGGAAATCACGTGCCGGAAGTGGGGAAACACGTGACTCTTTGACCCGGAAGTGGGGAAAACACGTGACTTCCATACCCGGAAGTGGGAAAACACGTGACACCCCCACCCAGAAGTGGGAAAACACGTGACTCTTTGACTTGGAAGTGGGAAAACACGTGACTCTCCAAACTCGGAAGTGGGAAAACACGTGACACCCCTGGGAAATCACGTGCCGGAAGTGGGAAAACACGTGAGACCCCGACCCGGAAGAGGTAAAAAAGTGACTTCCACACCCAAAAGTGGGGAAACACGTGACACCCATACCCGGAAGTGAGAAAATACGTGACACCACCGGGAAAACACATGCCGGAAGTGGGAAAACACGTGACACCCTCGACCCGGAAGTGGGAAAACACGTGACTCCCATACCCGGAAGTGGGAAAACACGTGACTTCCATACCCAGAAGTGGGAAAACACGTGACTTCCATACCAGGAAGTGGGAAAACACGTGACACACTGACCCGGAAGTGAGAAAACACGTGACTTCCATACCCGGAAGTACGAAAACACGTGACTTCCATACCTGGAAGTGGGAAAACACGTGACTTCCATACCCGGAAGTGGGAAAACACGTGACTTTCCTACCCGGAAGTGGGCAAAAACGTGACACCCCCAACCCGGAACTGGGAAAACACGTGACACCCCTCATCTGGAAGTGGGAACACACGTTTCTTCCATACCCGGAAGTGGGGAAACACGTGACTTATATACCCGGAAGTGGGAAAACACGTGACTTTCACACCCGAAAGTGAGAAAACACGTGACACCCCGACCCGGAAGTGGGAAAACACGTGATATTTACACCCGGAAGTGGGAAAACACGTGACACCCCGACCCGGAAGTGGGAAAACACGTGACTTCCATACCCGGAAGTGGGAAAAGACGTGACTTCAACACCCGGAAGTGGGAAAACACGTGACTGCCATACCCAGAAGTGGGAAAACATGTGACTCCCCGACCCGGAAGTAAAATAGCACGTGAAACCCCGACCCGGAAGTGGAGAAAACGTGACTCTTTGACCCGGAAGTGGGAAAAACACGTGACAGCCCCGGGAAATCACGTGCCGGAAGTAAGAAAACACGTGACACCCCGACCCAGAAGTGGGAAAACACGTGACTCTTTGACTTTGAAGTGGGAAAACACGTGACTCTCCAAACTCGGAAGTGGGAAAACACGTGACACCCCTGGAAAATCACGTGCCGGAAGTGGGAAAACACGTGAGACCCCGACCCGGAAGAGGTAAAAAAGTGACTTCCACACCCAAAAGTGGGGAAACACGTGACACCCATACCCGGAAGTGAGAAAATACGTGACACCACCGGGAAAACACATGCCGGAAGTGGGAAAACACGTGATACCCCATACCCGGAAGTGGGAAAACACGTGACTCCCATACCCGGAAGTGGGAAAACACGTGACTTCCATACCCGGAAGTGGGAAAACACGTGACTTCCATACCCGGAAGTGGGAAAACACGTGACACCCCGACCCGGATATAAGAAAACACGTGACACCTTCGGGAAAACACGTGACTTTCCAACCTGGAAGTGGGAAAACACGTGACTTCCCATACCCAAGAGTGGGAAAACACGTGACACCCTCGACCCGGAAGTGGGAAAACACGTGACTCCCCGACCCGGAAGTGGGAAAACACGTGACTTTCCTACCCGGAAGTGGGAAAACACGTGACTCCCTGACGCAGAAGTGGAAAAACACGTGACACCCGGACCCGGAAATGGAAAAAACGTGACATCCACACCCAGAAGTGGGCAAACACGTGACTCCCATACCCGGAAGTGGGAAAACACGTGACACCCCCGGGAAAACACGTGACTCCCATACCAGGAAGTGGGAAAACACGTGACTTCCATACCCGGAAGTGGAAAAACACGTGACACCCCGACCCAGAAGTGAGAAAACACGTGACACACTGACCCGGAAGTGGGAAAACACGTGACTCCCATACCCGGAAGTGGGAAAACACGTGACTTCCATACCCGGAAGTGGGAAAACACGTGACTTCCATACCCGGAAGTGGGAAAACACGTGACTTCCATACCCGGAAGTGGGAAAACACGTGACTTCCATACCCGGAAGTGGGAAAACACGTGACTTTCCAACCCGGAAGTGTGAAACATGTGACTCCCCGACCCGGAAGTGGGAAAACACGTGACACCCCGACCCGGAAGTGGGAAAATACGTTACTTCCACACCCGGAAGTGGGCAAACACGTGACACCCCCGACCCGGAAGTGGGAAAACACGTGACACCCCTAATCTGGAAGTGGGAAAAAACGTGACTCTTATACCCTGAAGTGGGAAAACACGTGACTTCCATACCCGAAAGTGAGAAAATACGTGACACCCCGACCCGGAAGTGGGAAAACACGTGACTTCCATACCCGGAAGTCGGAAAAGACGTGACTTCAACACCTGGAAGTGGGAAAACACGTGACTGCCATACCCAGAAGTGGGAAAACATGTGACTCCCCGACCCAGAAGTAAAAAAGCACGTGAAACCCCGACCCGGAAGTGGAGAAAACGTGACTCTTTGACCCGGAAGTGGGAAAAACACGTGACAGCCCCGGGAAATCACGTGCCGGAAGTGGGGAAACACGTGACTCTTTGAGCCGGAAGTGGGGAAAACACGTGACTTCCATACCCGGAAGTGGGGAAAACACGTGACACCCCGACCCAGAAGTGGGAAAACACGTGACTCTTTGACTTGGAAGTGGGAAAACACGTGACTCCCCAAACTCGGAAGTGGGGAAAACAAGCGACACCCCTGGGAAATCACGTGCCGGAAGTGGGAAAACACGTGAGACCCCGACCCGGAAGAGGTAAAAAAGTGACTTCCACACCCGGAAGTGGGGAAACACGTGACACCCATACCCGGAAGCGAGAAAATACGTGACACCACCGGGAAAACACGTGCCGGAAGTGGGAAAACACGTGACACCTTCGGGAAAACACGTGACTTCCATACCCGGAAGTGGGAAAACACGTGACTCCCATACCCGGAAGTGGGAAAACACGTGAAACCACCAACCCGGAAGTGGGAAAACACGTGACTCCCATACCCGGAAGTGGGAAAACACGTGACTCCCATACCCGGAAGTGGGAAAACACGTGACACCGCGACCCAGAAGTGGGAAAACACGTGACTCCCATACCCGGAAGTGGGAAAACACATGACTTCCATACCCGGAAGTGGGAAAACACGTGACTTCCATACCCGGAAGTGGGAAAACACGTGACACCCCGACCCAGAAGTGGGAAAACACGTGACTCCCATACCTGGAAGTGGGAAAACACGTGACTTCCATACCCGGAAGTGGGAAAACACGTGACTTTCCAACCCGGAAGTGGGAAAACACGTGACACCCCGACCCGGATATAAGAAAACACGTGACACCTTCGGGAAAACACGTGACTTTCCAACCCGCAAGTGGGAAAACACGTGACTCCCATACCCAAGAGTGGGAAAACACGTGACACCCTCGACCCGGAAGTGGGAAAACACGTGACTCCCCGACCCGGAAGTGGGAAAACACGTGACTTTCCTACCCGGAAGTGGGAAAACACGTGACTCCCTGACGCAGAAGTGGAAAAACACGTGACACCCGGACCCGGAAATGGAAAAAACGTGACATCCACACCCAGAAGTGGGCAAACACGTGACACCCGTGGGAAAACACGTGCCGGAAGTGGGAAAACACGTCATACCCCATACCCGGAAGTGGGAAAACACGTGACTTCCATACCAGGAAGTGGGAAAACACGTGACTCCCATACCCGGAAGTGGAAAAACACGTGACACCCCGACCCAGAAGTGGGAAAACACGTGACTCCCATACCCAGAAGTGGGAAAACACGTGACACCCCGACCCGGAAGTGGGAAAACACGTGACTTCCATACGCGGAAGTGGGAAAACACGTGACACACTGACCCGGAAGTGGGAAAACACGTGACTCCCATACCCGAAAGTGGGAAAACACGTTACTTCCATACCCGGAAGTGGGAAAACACGTGACTTCCATACCCGGAAGTGGGAAAACACGTGACTCCCCGACCCGGAAGTGTGAAACATGTGACTCCCCGACCCGGAAGTGGGAAAACACGTGACACCCGGACCCGGAAGTGGGAAAACACGTTACTTCCACACCCGGAAGTGGGCAAACACGTGACACCCCCGACCCGGAAGTGGGAAAACACGTGACACCCCTAATCTGGAAGTGGGAAAACACGTTACTTCTATACCCGGAAGTGGGAAAACACGTCATACCCCATACCCGGAAGTGGGAAAACACGTGACTTCCATACCAGGAAGTGGGAAAACACGTGACACCCCGACCCGGAAGTGGGAAAACACGTGACTCCCATACCCAGAAGTGGGAAAACACGTGACTTCCATACCAGGAAGTGGGAAAACACGTGACACCCCGACCCAGAAGTGGGAAAACACGTGACTCCCATACCCAGAAGTGGGAAAACACGTGACTTCCATAACTGGAAGTGGGAAAACACGTGACACCCCGATCCGGAAGTGGAAAAACACGTGACTTCCATACCCGGAAGTGAGAAAAAACGTGACACACTGACCCGGAAGTGAGAAAACACGTGACTTCCATACCCGGAAGTGGGAAAACACGTGACTTCCATACCCGGAAGTGGGAAAACACGTGACTTCCATACCCGGAAGTGGGAAAACACGTGACTCCCATACCCGGAAGTGGGAAAACACGTGACACCCCGACCCAGAAGTGGGAAAACACGTGACTCTTTGACTTGGAAGTGGGAAAACACGTGACTCCCCAAACTCGGAAGTGGGGAAAACACGTGACACCCCTGGGAAATCACGTGCCGGAAGTGGGAAAACACGTGAGACCCCGACCCGGAAGAGGTAAAAAAGTGACTTCCACACCCGGAAGTGGGAAAACACGTGACACCCATACCCGGAAGCGAGAAAATACGTGACACCAACGGGAAAACACGTGCTGGAAGTGGGAAAACACGTGATACCCCATACCCGGAAGTGGGAAAACACGTGACACCCTTGACCCGGAAGTGGGAAAACACGTGACACCTTCGAGAAAACATGTGACTTCCATACCCGGAAGTGGGAAAACATGTGACTCCCATACCCGGAAGTGGGAAAACACGTGAAACCACCAACCCGAAAGTGGGAAAACACGTGACTTCCATACCCGGAAGTGGGAAAACACGTGACTTCCATACCCGGAAGTGGAAAAACACGTGACACCCCGACCCAGAAGTGGGAAAACACGTGACTCCCATACCTGGAAGTGGGAAAACACGTGACTTCCATACCCGGAAGTGGGAAAACACGTGACTTCCATACCCGGAAGTGGGAAAAGACGTGACTTCCATACCCGGAAGTGGGAAAACATGTGACTTCCATACCCGGAAGTGGGAAAACACGTGACACCCTGACTCGGAAGTGGGAAAACACGTGACACCTTCGGAAAAAGACGTGCCGGAAGCAGAAAAACACGTGACACTCCGACCCAGGTATGGGAAAACACGTGACTCCCATACCCGGAAGTGGTAAAACACGTTACAGCCCCGGGAAAACACGTGACATCCCGACCCGGAAGTGGGAAAACACGTGACACCCAAACCCGGAAGTGGGAAAACACGTTACTTCCACACCCGGAAGTGGGAAAACACGTGACACCCCCGACCCGGAAGTGGGGAAACACGTGACACCCCGACCCGGAAGTGGGAAAACACGTTACTTCTATACCCGGAAGTGGGAAAACACGTGACTCCCATACCCGGAAGTGGGAAAACACGTGACTTCCATACCCGGAAGTGGGAAAACACGTGACTTTCCTACCCGGAAGTGGGAAAACACGTGACTCCCATACCCAAGAGTGGGAAAACACGTGACACCCTCGACCCGGAAGTGGGAAAACACGTGACTCCCCGACCCGGAAGTGGGAAAACACGTGACTTTCCTACCCGGAAGTGGGAAAACACGTGACTCCCTGACGCAGAAGTGGAAAAACACGTGACACCCGGACCCGGAAATGGAAAAAACGTGACATCCACACCCAGAAGTGGGCAAACACGTGACACCCCTGGGAAAACACGTGCCGGAAGTGGGAAAACATGTCATACCCCATACCCGGAAGTGGGAAAACACGTGACTTCCATACCCTGAAGTGGGAAAACACGTGACTCCAATACCCGGAAGTGGGAAAACACGTGACTTCCATACCCGGAAGTGGAAAAACACGTGACTCCCAAACCCGGAAGTGGGAAAACACGTGACTTTCCAACCCGGAAGTGGGAAAACACGTGACTTCCATACCCGGAAGTGGGAAAACACGTGACTGCCATACCCGGAAGTGGGAAAACACGTGACACCCCGACCCGGAAGTGGGAAAACACGTGACTTCCATACCCGGAAGTGGGAAAACATGTGACACCCCCGACCCGGAAGTGGGAAAACACGTGACTTTCCAACACGGAAGTGGGAAAACATGTGACTTCCATACCCGGAAAGTGGGAAAACATGTGACTTCCATACCCGGAAGTGAGAAAACACGTGACACCCCGACTCGGATGTCGGAAAACACGTGACACCCCCGGGAAAACACGTGCCGGAAGCAGAAAAACACGTGACACTCCGACCCAGGTATGGGAAAACACGTGACTCCGATACCCGGAAGTGGTAAAACACGTTACAGCCCCGGGAAAACACGTGACTTTCCTACCCGGAAGTGGGAAAACACGTGACACGCCGACACAGAAGTGGGAAAACACGTGACACCCAAACCCGGAAGTGGGAAAACACGTTACTTCCACACCCGGAAGTGGGCAAACACGTGACACCCCCAACCCGGAAGTGGGAAAACACGTGACACACTCCTAATCTGGAAGTGGGAAAACACGTTACTTCTATACCCGGAAGTGGGGAAACACGTGACTTATATACCCGGAAGTGGGAAAACACGTGACTTCCCAACCTGAAAGTTGGAAAACACGTGACACCTTGACCCGGAAGTGGGAAAACACGTGACTTCCATACCCTGAAGTGGGAAAACACGTGACACCCTGAACCCGGAAGTGGGAAAACACGTGACTTCCATACCGGAAAGTGAGAAAACACGTGACACCCCGACCCGGAAGTGGGAAAACTCGTGATTTTTACACCCGGAAGTGGGAAAACACGTGACACCCCGACCCGGAAGTGGGAAAACACGTGACTTCCATACCCGGAAGTCGGAAAAGACGTGACTTCAACACCCGGAAGTGGGAAAACACGTGACTGCCATACCCAGAAGTGGGAAAACATGTGACTCCCCGACCCAGAAGTAAAAAAGCACGTGAAACCCCGACCCGGAAGTGGAGAAAACGTGACTCTTTGACCCGGAAGTGGGAAAAACACGTGACAGCCCCGGGAAATCACGTGCCGGAAGTGGGGAAACACGTGACTCTTTGAGCCGGAAGTGGGGAAAACACGTGACTTCCATACCCGGAAGTGGGGAAAACACGTGACACCCCGACCCAGAAGTGGGAAAACACGTGACTCTTTGACTTGGAAGTGGGAAAACACGTGACTCCCCAAACTCGGAACTGGGAAAACACGTGACACCCCTGGGAAATCACGTGCCGGAAGTGGGAAAACACGTGAGACCCCGACCCGGAAGAGGTAAAAAAGTGACTTCCACACCCGGAAGTGGGGAAACACGTGACACCCATACCCGGAAGTGAGAAAATACGTGACACCACCGGGAAAACACGTGCCGGAAGTGGGAAAACACGTGATACCCCATACTCGGAAGTGGGAAAACACGTGACTCCCCGACCCAAGAGTGGGAAAACACGTGACTCCCCGACCCGGAAGTGGGAAACATGGGACTCCCCGACCCGGAAGTGGAAAACCACGTGACACCCTGACCCGGAAGTGGGAGAACACGTGACTTCCATACCCGGAAGTGGGAAAACACATGACTTCCATACCCGGAAGTGGGAAAACACGTGACTTCCATACCCGGAAGTGGGAAAACAGGTGACACCACCCACCCAGGAGTGGGAAAACACGTGACTCCCCGACCCGGAAGCGGGAAAACACGTGACTTCCCAACCTAGGCGTGGGAAAGCATGTGACCTTCCCAACCCAGAAGTGATAAAACATGCGACTTCCCGACCAGGAAGTGGGAAAACACGTGACACCCCCAGGAAAACACGTGCCAAAAGTGGCAAAACACGTGACACCCCGACACGGAAATGAAAAACAGGTGACATCCCGGGGGAAACACGTGACTTCCATACCCGAAAGTTGAAAAACACGTGACTTCCCAACCTGGAAGTGGAAAAACACGTGACACCCCGACCTGGAAGTGGGAAAACCCATGACTTCCATACCCAGAAGTGGGAAAACACGTGACTCCCATACTCGAAAGTGGGAAAACACGTGACACCCCTGCGAAAACACGTCACTCCCATATCCGCAAGTGGGAAAACACGTGACACCTTCGGGAAAACACGTGACTTCCATACCCGGAAGTGGGAAAACACGTGACACCCCGACCCGGAAGTGGGAAAACACGTGACTCCCATACCCGGAAGTGGGAAAACACGTGACTTCCATACCCGAAAGTGGGAAAACACGTGACACCCCCAACCCGGAAGTGGGAAAACATGTGACTCCCATACCCGGAAGTGGTAAAACACGTGACTTGCATACCCGGAAGTGGGAAAACACGTGACTCCCCGACCCGGAAGTGGAAAAACACGTGAAACCCTGACCCGGAAATGGAAAAAACGTGACTTCCACACCTGGAAGTGGGAAAACACGTGACACCCTTGACCCGGAAGTGGGAAAACACGTGACTGCCATACCCGGAAGTGGGAAAACACATGACTTCCATACCCGGAAGTGGGGAAACACGTGACACCACGACCCAGAAGTGGGAAAACACGTGACTGCCATACCCGGAAGTGGGAAAACACATGACTTCCATACCCGGAAGTGGGAAAACACGTGACACCACGACCCGGAAGTGAGAAAACACGTGACTACTATACCCGGAAGTTGGAAAACACGTGACACCCCGACCCGGAAGTGGGAAAACACGTGACTTTCCAACCCGGAAGTGGGAAAACACGTGACTTCCATACCCGGAAGTGGGAAAACATGTGACTTCCATACCCGGAAGTGGGAAAACACGTGACACCCCGACTCGGATGTCGGAAAACACGTGACACCCCCGGGAAAACACGTGCCGGAAGCAGAAAAACACGTGACACTTTGACCCAGGTATGGGAAAACACGTGACTCCCATACCCGGAAGTGGGAAAACACGTGACACGCCGACACAGAAGTGGGAAAACAAGTGACACCCAAACCTGGAAGTGGGAAAACACGTTACTTCCACACCCGGAAGTGGGCAAACACGTGACACCCTCAACCCGGAAGTGGGAAAACACGTGACTTTCCAACCTGGAAGTAGAAAAACACGTGACACCCCCGTGAAAACACGTGACACCCCGACTCCGAAGTGGGAAAACACGTGACTTTCCCGACCCGGAAGTGGGAAAACACGTGACACTTCCGGGAAAACACATGACTCCCATACCCGAGAGTGGGAAAACACGTGACACCCCGACCTGGAAGTGGAGAAACACGTGACACCCCGACCCGGAAGTGGGAAAACACGTGACACCTTGACCCGAAAGTGGAAAAACACGTGAGACCCCTGGAAAAACACATGCCGGAAGTGGGAAAACACGTGACACCTCCAGAAAAACACGTGCCGGAAATGGGAAAACACGTGACACCCCGACCCGGAAGTGGGAAAACACGTGACACTCCACACCCGGAAGTGGGAAAACACGTGACACCCCTGAGAAAACACGTGCCGGAAATGGGAAAACACGTGACACCCCGACCCGGAAGTGGGAAAACACGTGACACCCCTGGGAAAACACGTGCCGGAAGTGGGAAAACACGTGACTTCCATACCCGGAAGTGGGAAAACACGTGACACCCCAACCCGGATATGGGAAAACACGTGACACCCCGACCCGGAAGTGGGAAAACACGTGACAGCTGCGGGAAACACGTGTCGAAGTGGGAAAACACGTGACACATCCAATCCGGAAGTTGGAAAACACGTGACACCCACAACCCTGAAGTGGGAAAACACGTGACACCCCCAACTCTGAAGTGGGAAAACACGTGTCGAAGCGGGAAAACACGTGACACCCGCAACCCGAAAGTGGAAAAACACGTGACATCCACAACCCGGAAGTGGAAAAACACGTGCGGAAGTGGGAAAACACATGACACCTGCAACCCGGAAGTGGGAAAAACATGACACCCGCAAACCAAAAGTGGGAAAAGACGTGACACCCCCAATTCGGAATGGGAAAACATGTGACACCCCCAATCCAGGAGTGGGAAAACACATGTCGATGTGGGAAAACACGTGACATCCGCAACCCGGAAGTGGGAAAACACGTGACACCCCCAACCCAAAATTGGGAAAATATGTGGCACCTGCAATCCGGAAGTGGGAAGACACGTGATACCCTCAATTCAAGACAGGGAAAGCACGTGACACCCGCAACCCGGAAGTGGGAAAACACCTGACGCCCCCAATCCGGAAGTGGGAAAAGACGTGACACCCCCAACTTGGAAGTGGGAAAACACGTGACACCCACAACCCAGAAGTTGGAAAACACGTGATGCCCCCAACTTGGAAGTGGGAAAACACGTGTGGAAGTGGGAAAACACGTGACACCCCCAACTGGGAAGTGGGAAAACACTTGATTCCCCCAACCCGGAAGTGGGAAAACACGTGATGCCCCCAACACGGATGTGGGAAAACACGTGTGGAAGTGGGAAAGCACGTGACACCTCCAACCCGGAAGTGGGAAAACACGTGATGCCGCCAACCTGGAAGTGGGCAAATACGTGACACCTGCAACCCGGAAGTGGGAAAACACGTGCGGAAGTGGGAAAATACGTGACATCCGCAACCTGGAAGTGAAAAAACACGTGACGCTTGCAACCTAGAAGTGGGAAAACACGTGACACCTGCAACCAGGAAGTGAGTAAACACGTGACACCCGCAACCCTGAAGTGAGAAAACACATGCAGAAGTGGGAAAACACGTGACACCCCCAACCCAAGAGTGGGAAAACACGTGACACCCCGACCCGGAAGTGGGAAAACATGTGACACCTCGAACCTAGAAGTGGGAAAACACGTGTTGAAGTCGGAAAAGACGTGACAACCACAACCCAGAAGTTGGAAAACACGTGCGGAAGTGGGCAAACACGTTACACCCGCAACCCGGAAGTGGGAAAAACATTACACCTGCAACCCGGAAGTGGGAAAAACGTGACACCCTCAACCCACTAGTAAGAACACACGTGACACCCCCAACCCAAAAGTGGGAAAACACGTGACACCTCCAACTCGGAAGTGGGAAAACATGTGACACCCCCATTTCAGGAGTGGGAAAACACATGTCGAAGCGGGAAAACACGTGACACCTGCAACCCGAAAGTGGAAAAACACGTGACACCCCCAACCCGGAAGTGGGAAAACACGTGACACTTCCAACCCGGAAGTGGGAAAACACATGACACCCTCAACTCGGAAGTGGGAAAAGACGTGACACCCCCAACCCAAAAGTGGGAAACCCTCAACCGGGAATTGGAAAACCCAGGGCGGAAGTGGGGGCAACCCCCTAACCCGGAAGTGGGAAGAACCAAAGTGGAAGTGAAAAAACTTAAGGCGGAGGTGGAGAAGACCAAGGCGGAAATGGGGAAAACCAAGGCAGAAATGGGGAAAACCAAGGCAGAAATAGGAAAAAACAAAGGCAGAAATGGGAAAAACAAAGGTAGAAATGGGAAAACATGGGGAGGAAATGGGCAAAAACAGTGGGAGGAAATGGGGAAAAACATGGGAAGGAAATAGGGAAACAGAGGGAAAGGTAATGGGTAAAAACACAGGGAGGAAATGGGGAAAAATGGGGAGGAAACAGGAAAAACATGGGGAGGAAACAAGAAAAATGGGGAGGAAATGGGGAAAAACACAGGAAGGAAAAGGGGAAAAACTCGGCAATGAAGTAGGGAAAAACGGGGAAAAAATGGAGAAAAGCACAGGGAGGAAATGGGGAAAAACACAAGGAGGAAGTAGGGAAAAACACAGGGAAACAGGAAAAACACGGGAAGGAAATGGAGAAAAACACAGGGAAGAAATGGGGGAAAATATGGGAAGGTGTTACCCCAGCCTTTAGAGGGGCAACACGTTGAGACGTGGGAGTGGACCTTCACAGAGGACAGCAGGCAGCAGCTTGGTGAAACATGGAAAGCGCTTTTATTATCTGACTCCAAAGGCTTATTTTGTACAGAGGGCCAAGATTGGCACAAAGAGGTTACAACCTCCTGACTCCATTGGTCAATATGACCATCAGTCAAGTTCTCTCTCAGAGAACAAGAATGCAAAACATACAGATAATTTCTAAGAATACATATTGTTTACATGAAGCAGCGTGAGAAAGCTGCTGCAAAGACTCAAACACTTGAAGGCAAGAAATTCAGGGACGACAGGAAGGAAATATGGAAACACAGGGGAGAAATGGGGAAAAACACAGGGAGGAAATGGGGAAAACACGGTGGAAACATCTGCAGTTTGCATGGCCTTGGTGAACAGCGTGAGCTGTGCAATCTGCGTAAGGCACAGCAATTGGGGAACCTGTGGAACCTCGGCCACCTGCAGAACTTATGGAATTAAAGTTAGAAATAAAGAATAAATATTTTGTGTCTATAAGAGATGCAATGTATATTTTCATAGATGTAATATAAAAATTAATATATACATTCTATGGCATCATATGTATTATGGCATATTATGTATTTATTGAAATGAAATTACTATTTCATTGATTTGCTGTGTGTTTCCTTTTTATATGTTTCTAAACCAAGCATGTATGGAACATATTTCTAAACAACGCGTGTACTTCAAACATTGGTGAATTAAAACAGCTCATTGGGTTCATTGGCACAAAGCAATTAACATCAATCTATTTGGCAAGCATTCATGAAAAAATCTAAAAGCACGTATTCATTTCTACATGCTTGTGGTCAAAAGGAATGACAGAAGCAAGAGTGTCCACAAAAGCTCACAAAGTTCTAGTAGTAAATTACACACTTGGCGTGGAAATTGATGTTAGTCCCTGACCTCTTACCTAAGCACACAGCAGTGGGGTTTGGAAAAGGAGTAGGATGAAAGGTGGAGTGGCAGGGGGAATAGAGAGAGAGATGGATTAAAGAGGAGGAGAGAGAAAGAAAGGAAGAAGGAGAGAAAAAGAGATCACCAGTCCTGCCTCCAGCCCCGATCCAGCTGATGGGGTGTCCTAGGGCACACACCCAGGCTTTGTGGGGTACTTTTTTATAGATAAGTTTTTCCTGCCCTGGAGATAAGTTTCTTGACAGTCTTGTGCTTATCTCCAGGAGCCAGAACAAGGACGTTTGTCTCAGACCTCACTTCTCTTCTTCCTATGGCCCCTTCTCCAGCCACAGCAATCCTTGGCTGTTATTACCAATAATCCTTGATTGGCCCAGCTTTTGGAGTTTGCTGCATACACAGAGCCCACTAACCTTTCAAGCTTCCACACTATGAAACATTTTACACCTTAATTATCTTGCATGGTCTTGCTGCTGCAGAATTGCCAGCAGGGGATGTCACCCTACCCTGGTTGGTGATTATCAGACTGAAAAAGGAGGCAGATGCCACAGCTGAAGGAAAAGTCCCATGCTGGGGGGCTGTCCAGCCCACACTCCTGCTTAGAGCAGGGCAGCTGGCACAGGGTGCTCAGGGCCACAGCCAGCTGAGTTTTGAGTATTCCTGGCATGGAGACGCCACAGTTTCTCTGGGTGATCTGCCCAGGTGTTTGACCACCTAAACAGAGAAAGTTTTTTCTTACGTTAAAATGGAATTTCATGTCTCAGTTCTTCCCCTTTGGCTCCTGTCACTGTGCACCACTGTCACTCTTCTTTACTCCCTCCATCCATTGAATATTTATTCAGATGAGTAAGATCCCTCTTAGCCTTCTCTTCTCTTCTCCAGGCTGAGCAATCCCATCTCTCTCAGCCTCTCATATGACAGGTGCTCCAAGCTGTTAATCATCTCCATGGCCCTTCAGTGTGTCCTTGTCTGTCATACTGGGAAGTCCAGCACTAAATTCAGCACTCAGTTGTCTCTTGCCAGGGCTGAGTCAACAGAAGGGCCATCTCCTCCACCTGCTGCCAGATGTGCCAGCAGCTCTGCCTGATGCAGCCCAGCAGGCTGGTGGTCACCACGACAGGAGTGACCTGATTTTTCCCAGGATTCCAGGGGAAATAACTTTTTCCCAGGAACAGCTTTTCTGCCAAGTTGTTTTCCAGTAGCTGCTGGACTTCATGAACTTTGTGTTGCACCACTTCTCCAGCCTGTCCAGGTCCCCCTGAATGGCAGCAGAATGCCCTGTAGCTCTGTGGGTTTGTGCTCCTTGTGGGTTTGTATCACCTGCAAACTGCTGGGAGTCTTTTGCCCTGGTCATTAGTGTTATAAATGCAATGGCAAAAATCGGATTAATAAAGAAACAATTTATTAATAAAACAATCCCAATCACTGATAAAAAGAGAAAACCACAAATAGGATTCGCAGCGCAGCGCCGGGTGGATGAGGGGACCGTACTCTAAGGCACGGTTTTCCCAAATCCACACGGAGCGGATCGCAGCTCGGGGTTTTATAGGGGTTTTCGTGTCCCGAGGTGAAACAGGTGCATAGAATAGTCCGGCAAATAGTCCAAATAATTTTCGGATGGGCTTCACGGATTTGTCGAACTTTGCAGACCGTATTCTGGGAAGGTCCTTTCACATGCGGATGGAGCCCGACGGCCCATGGTTATTTCAATGTGTATTCCTCGTCAGAGAATTCCCCTTCGTTCGGGGAGGAATTTCTCTGTCTGGGCCTGATGCCGATTCTTATCTGGATTGGCTAGTGTGTTTGTTCCTCCTGATGGTTCCTGTCCCGTTCTTTGTCCCGGGGCTGGGGAACGGCAGCAGCCTGGCTTGGAGGGAATTTTCTACAGACTATACCTTTTCACATTTTTATATTAATCACCAATCTAACATATATTTCTATATTCTTTTATCACAAATTTTTACCCCAATGCCACATTTATCACCCTTCCTTCCTTCCTTCCTTCCTTCCTTCCTTCCTTCCTTCCTTCCTTCCTTCCTTCCTCCCTTCCTCCCTTCCTCCCTTCCTCCCTTCCTTCCCTTCCTTCCCTTCCTTCCCTTCCTTCCCTTCCTTCCCTTCCTTCCCTTCCTTCCCTTCCTTCCCTTCCTTCCTTTCCTTCCTTCCTTCCTTCCTTCCTTCCTTCCTTCCTTCCTTCCTTCCTTCCTTCCTTCCTTCCTTCCTTCCTTCCTTCCTTCCTTCCTTCCTTCCTTCCGTCTTTCTGACATCACTGTGGTGGCAGGACCAGAGTCCCCCTCTCTGGGACACCACAGCCATTGCAGCCCCAGTGTTCCCCTCTCTGGGACACCACAGCCAGTGCAGCCGCAATGTTCCCCTCTCTGGGACACCACAGCCATTGCAGTCCCAATGTTCCCCTCTTTGTGACACCACAGCCATGCCAGCACCAGTGTTCCCTCTCTGGAGATGCCCAAAGGAAAGTGTCCAGAGCTGTGTCCAGTCAACAAACCTGACCGGCCACTGAACTGCTCTGCCTGGCACTGATGGGCATTTCTCTGCACACAGCTCGGGGAAGGTCACCTTGGCCACCCCCACAGTGCCACAGGCCAGGGTCAGATACACTTCCACAGCTCCGCCCAGAGCTGCCAGGGAGGAGTCATTCAAAGAAAGAAACAGAAAGCACCAAGAAGAACAAAACACTTTGCATCCAGCTGAGTTCCTCCCTCCCTCAGCACCTCCACCTGCACACACACAGCATCTGAGACTGCAAGCAACTAGCATTCCTCAGGCACATCTGCAGCAAAAGCAGCTTGAGGACAGCCTTGCAGCAGCACTTTTCTCATCCCTGTGCAAAAGGCCCCTGGGCAGGCAGCTTACGAGCCCTGGCAAAGGGCAAGGGCCAGGGCCTCAGCCCACAGGGGACAAAAGGGCTCCCAACTGGCTGCCCCTGGCACGTCCAGCTGCACCCAGGCTGCTTCCCAGGCAGGATCCTTTGGTAGGACTGCGCAAAGCTGACAGTCAGCTCTGGCTTCTCCATACTCCACGGTCTAAAGCTGCCTGCCAGAAGAAATTGAGGCGCAGCTCCTGTGGCACAATCCTTTCTGGCCCAGGGCACGGCGCCGGCAAGGTCTGTGTGTGCCTAGCCTTTGCTGCGGCCACAAGGAGATCTCCTGCCTCAGCCTCACCTTTCCTGCTCAGCCAGGCTCCCCAGTGCCCCAGCAGCAGGAAACTGGCCCATATGGCTGGCACTGATGCTGGCAAACGCCGCAACTGGGCACTGCAGGTGCTGCCAGCTTGCTGGATTGGGACTCCAGGCCCCTGCAAATTGTCACATCTGGGCAGTGCCCATGCCAGCAAACATCAGATTTCAGGCTCCAGGTGCTGGGAATGACAAGACATGTACTTCTTCCTTACTTTCTCCCTTCCTCCCTTCCTACCTTCCTTATTTCCTTGAACCACTTGCCCTCACTCTCTCAAAATCCCTGCCACTTCACCTCATCCCTCCAAAGCTTCCCACCTTTACCTCAGCCTTCCCAATTGACTGCAACTGTCCATAAAAGTAGCCACACTATCCCAAAAGCGCCCCCTGCTCTCCTTCCCTCCAGTGCCACACACCAAAGGCCCAAACCATCCCATTCCTCCTTTGCAATCCCCAACCCTCACAAACTGATCCCATCCCCACTCTAAATCAGCACTGTGCCGGGATCATCAGAGAACTGAGGTGTGTGCTGGAATTCAATCCCTTCCCCCTCCTGCAGCAGCCCACAGTTCCCTCCTCCAGCCTTGGTCTCCAGCACAGCCACGGAGGCTCTTTGGGCTCTGGACTTTTCCCGCAGCCCCCAAGGGCAGCTGAGCCGTGCCTTTGGCACAGTCAGCCCTGCCCAGCCCAGGCAATGCCCAGCAATTCCTTGTATGTGCCTGGCCTTGCTGTCAGCCCCCAGCAGCAGGTCCGTGGCCCCTTTGTGCTGTGCTGGCCCAGCCGTGGTGCCACAGCCCCTGTGCAGGCCCAGGGCAGGACAGGAGCCCTGTGGGTGAGAACGGCCCCTGTGCCGTGGTGCCCACGGCAGCCTTGGGGCTCTGTGTCCCACGGCCTCCCTGCTGGGCAGCCTCTGCCAGCACCTGCATAGCCCGTGGCCCCTGTGGGCCTGCACAGACAGCCCTGCCCAGACAGCCCTGCCCCTGGCTCTGCCGGGCTCTGGGCCAGCGAGAGGCCGGGCAGAGCTGGCCATGGCCGGGAACAGCCCTGAGCACCGCAGGAGGATGGAGCTGGGCCACAGCCAAAGTGCCCCCAATCCTGGGCCCAGCAGCCAGGGCTGCCAACGCCTGGGGACAGAGGGGGCCATTGGGGACAAATGTCCTGGGCCCCCTCCCTACTCTGTCAGAGCCTCCTCTCTGGGCCACTTGCCTGTTTTCAATGCCTTCCCCAGGCGCTGGCCCTGCCCCACAAGGCCTGGGCTGAGTCCTGCCCCTGCACGCTCCCCCAGGCTAAGATGGACACAGATGGTTTCTGTGCCAGGCTCTCTCAGCCCGGCCCAGCTCCCTACCAGCTCTGCCAGCTGCCCTGAGCTCTGGGCAGCACCAAGGGCCTCTCTCCAGCCCAGCCCAGCCGGCTCTGGCCCCACAGCTCTGCTCAGGGCAGGGGGCTCTGGGCAGCGGCCCCACAGCCTCAGCCCCTCTCAAGGGCACAGCAGCAGCTGCAGCTCAGACAGGGCTCAGCCCCAGCCATGGGGGAACCTGCCTGGCCAAAGGAAAAGGAGGCTCCTTGTGTGCCCTGCTCTCCTCTGCAGGAGATCCTGAGAGCTCTGCAGCCCCTGCTGCCATCCCATCTGCCCAGGCCAGCACAACAGCCCCGGCCTTGGGTCCGCAGGTTCCCGCAATTGCTGCGCCTTACGTAGATTGCGCAGCTCACGCTATTCACGAAGGCTACGCAAATTGCGTATGTTTCGTGAATAGCGTCAGTTACGCAATCTGCGTAAATCGCGGCGGCGGCGTCAGTTAGGGCGGGACGGAGCCGCTGGCGCCAAGGGGATCTGTTTCTTTAATAAGATCAAAAGCAATAAGCTAGAGGAGGAAGTTATGCTCAAAATACAAAGATAAATGGAGCTTGAGGAGATAGACCACAATGATAGAAAGACTGAAAACATGCTTGGCGTTAAAAGTTGCATGCTGAGATTTTCAAGCAGAGACAGAGAAGGACACAAAAGTCTTCTTCAGACCCTGATAAAGCCTTCCCTGCCATCCACAGCTAGTGGAAGGCTGAAAGTCAGAAGATGGGTTTCACATCCCTTTTTTCAAGGAATTAACAATGAGAATTTTCTTTGACAACACCAAATGTCAGCTTTCAAGCCTTAGCAGAAGTTTTACCAATTGTCCCATTCATTTTGTATCAAATTTCTGTCTTAGTGGGCAGTGAAGGAAATTAGTCATATTTCATAGCTGCCAGTCATAGGATAACCTATTTCCTCTAGAGAAAAACAACAACAACAAAACCCCAACAAAAAACAAAAAATAAACCAACACTGTTCCTAAACTTGTTTTGAAAGAGAAAAGCTAGGTTCCAAGACTAAGGGTCTCAATTTCTCCTGTTCAAAGAGGTTGGTTTGGCATCCATTGCTTCACCTCAGCTCTGTCTTTTCCCCCCATCCTCAGGGTTCCCTTGATTGTTTAGGAACTCCATTTTAATGCTGGGTTTTCCTACGAATCCTTTGGTAGGTGAAATCTCTCTTGTACAATCTAAGAGCCAGTTTTGTGCTGTGAGCTTGAAATTTAGAAAAAACTCAATCTGGAGAAGGTGGGAACAGTGGATATCAGGTTGCTTCCACACTCAGCTCTGTGCTTCTGAAGGACTTGAAGATCTCAGACTGAAGCAGTGAGCCACTTTCACAGCCACAGCACACACACAGGGATGCGCCACAAGTGCCTTCATGCTTTCTAAACCTCTGCAGGGAACGGCTTTAGCCAGAGTTATTGGACTGAACCCACGGCTCCTAAGCACAGCTTGACTCTTCTGTGGACAGAGCAACTGCTGCTCTCCCTCTCAGCCCAGGAAAATTCAGCCCCACTCTCCCTGTGGAGAACAGGTGGAGCTCTCGGCTCCCTGCCAGCCTGTTCCAGCTGAGGAATTCCTGCTCAGCTGTCCCCTGAGGACTGACCATGGGCACTGGGAGCACATCTCACCTGCCAAGAGGTTTCCTTTGGTGCTGAGCTGCAGCCCTGCTCTGCTCCCAGCTGGCATTCACCTCGCTGTCACCTCAGGGGGCCACCAAATGCACAGTCAACCACACTCACAACCATGCTGACCATAGAGAATTTCTAACTTTTGCTTTTCCTCACAGTGGAAAGAGCTTTAGACACCACAGCTTTAAACCACAGAGCTCTGAAAAACAAAAACAGCATGTCTGCCTCTAAAGCTGCTGCTGCTGTGTGTGTTTTTTTGAGGCTGGGCTATCTGGGATCAGGTTGGTGTCATCTTTCAGTGCAGTCTCTTGGCCAAATTCTCTCTTTCCTGATGGAAGGTTAACTCTGGGGTGTGTGACAGAAAATGTTCTCATGGCCAAGGGTTCATGTCATCACAATGAAAACAGAACAGGCTGGAGATTAAAAAACTAAAAAAAGACTGAGTCCTAAAGAGTTTAGGTTCTGCTTTACTCTTACAAAACTTCAGTGATGCACTGATGGAGTCTCCTTCTGACTGTTCATCAGAGAATTTGAAATACAAGCTGAGTAATTCCATCAGGCAGTGAGGCAGTTCAAACATTGCTAAAACTAGAACTCCTCATCAACTGATTGAAATTCATATTTAATAGGCAAGAATTGATTAATCTCTAACAACCTTATTTTAATTCAACTTTAGACACCTCAGAAGTAGACATTAGAAACCAACAGAGCTCTACTCAGGTCAGCAGCACATGAGATTTTTGGCCCCTGAGGAAATGGACCAGAGACACTCAGCAAGACCTTCAGGCAGCCACAGAGTTCTAAAGTGAATGTGACACTTTTTGTCCCCTGGCTCAGGAGTTGTTCACATTGGTGCAGAGCTCAGCAGAAACAAACATCATCCCAGCTGTCTCAGGCATCCAAAGCAGCTGTTCCTACAGAAAGGCCTTTGAAGCTCCATTTCCCAGCTTGATTTTACTGACAGCTTCTCCCGGGGCAGCTAAGCTTCTCCAGCCTTGCATGGACCACTCACAGCAGAATTCCATGGGTGGATGCATCCATCCATCCATCCATCCATCCATCCATCCATCCATCCATCCATCCATCCATCCATCCATCCATCCATCACTGAGACCTGGGCAGTGCTGCAGATGTTGAAGTGCTTTGCTTTCAGTCAAGTATCACCTTAAACAAGATCAGCAGTTTTCAAGCAGCCTGGTGCTTGCTTGGCAAAACCCACCTCAGTTACTGTGAGACACTACACACCTGTGCACACTGATGTCAGAGGGCTTTGCCTAGTGAAAGCCAAGTTTTCATTTCTTTTGCAAGTTGGGAAGGCTCACTGTGTATTCATACACACACTCCCCCACCCTTTTGGCTTAGTTTTACTCTTGGAACATTTTGGTCCCATCATGGACTGCTTTGATGGCTCTAGGATGAAGATTTGTTGTCCTAATTAAGTGAAAAGCAGAAGGCACGCTGTTTTGGAAAGCTCACACACCACCAAAAACAGGGCACAGCACACGCCAAGACTTACCTGCTTCTGCTTCTGCCAAAAGACAAGAGAAATAATTACACTGCCTCTATCTAATACTGAACTGCATATCATGCAAATACACGTCTATAACATCTATCACATACAATATATTACATATGGATATACCCGTACGCAATATATATTATTATATATATTATTCTATAATAAATATAGATTATATATCTAAAATACGTGATGGGGGTTTACGCAGGGAACGTTGATTGCGGATTTAGACAAATTGCGCAACTTACACAAATTGCATAGATCGAGTCACTTAAACTGGTGAATAACAACTGGTGTTATATTTCCCAAATGTTGACCACTCAGCCGTGTTTATCAAAGATTTTTGGGATACAGCCGCAGTTAAACATTTCAAGAACATCTCCTGCCGGGATATGGCTGCTGCGTAGCTGGTCCCGGCTTGCAGGGCGCTCGTTGAATTGTTTGCTGCAGGAGCCGCTCCACCGGTCCGGCTGACCCGCCAGATCCCTGTTTTCACGGCCCCGAAACTGAGAAACCACATGGGGAAATGGTGATGGGAACCCTGCTGGGGAAATGGAGAAATCAAATGGGGAAATGGGGAAATGGGCATGGGAAACTGAGGAACCACACGGGAAAATGGGGAGAGAGTGATGAAACCACAGGGGAAAATGTTCTTAGAAAACCAGGAATGGCTGGGGGAAAATGGGGGGAAAATGGGGAAAAGGTGATGGGAAACCTGCTGGGAAACTGAGAAACCACACAGGGAAATGGGGAAATGGGGATGGGAAACTGAGAAACCACACGGGGAAATGGGCAGAGGGCGAGAAAACCACAGGGGAAAATGTTCCTCTGAAACCAGGAATGGCTGGGGGAAAACTGGGGAAAATCCAGGGAAAAGCTGACAGAAAACTGGGGGTAAAATCCAGGGAAAAACTGACAGAAAACTGGGGGGAAATCCAGGGAAAAGCTGGCAGAAAACTGGGGGCAAAATCCAGGGAAAATCTGGTAGAAAACTGGGATGGGATTGGGACGAGTATGGGGAGGGAAAAGTCTGGGAGTTTGGGACGGAGTTGGGAAAATCCTGATGGAAAAGGAGGAATGGGGCTGGAGAGGGCTGGGAAGGAAATGATGGCAAGTGTTAAAACCAGAAGGAAAAGGGAAAAAATTGGGGTAAAACAAGAGCAGGAAAGGGGCTCAAGGGGCTCCCTAGGCTCTCCCAGTTGGAGTTGATGATGTGGGGGGTGACGGAGGTGTAGGGGTTCTGAGCTGGCAGCTGCAGCCCGTGGAGCTCGGCCAGAAGCTGAGCTTCCCCCTGGATGCCCAGGATGGCCTGGCGCTCCTTGTCCATGTCTGGTAGCGTCGACTTGAACTGGTGGTGGGCCATGATCGGAGCCTGGGGAAAAGGGGGAAAACTGGGGAAATGTGAGAGGAAAAGGGCAGGAAATGGGAGGGGAAAGGGGAGGGAAATGTGAGGGGAAAAAGGCGGGAAATGTGAGGGGAAAAGGGTGGGAAATGTGAGGGGGAAATGGGTGGGTAATGTGAGGGGAAAAGTGTGGGAAATGTGAGGGGGAAAGGGTGGGAAATGTGAGGGGAAAATGGGAGGGGAATGTGAGAGAAAAAAGGATGGAGGAAATAGGGAAAAACGGGGGGACTAAATGGGGAAAAATGGGGCAGAAATGGAAAAAAACAAGGCGGAAATGGGAAAACACAGGGAGGAAATAGGGAAAACAAAGTGGAAATGGGGAAAACACAGGGAGGAAATGGGGTAAAACAAAGGGAGGAATTGGGGAAAAACTGGGGGAGGAAATGGGGAAAAACTAGGGTGGAAATGGAAAAAATCAAGGCAGAAATGGGAAAAACCAGGCGGAAATGGGAAAACACAGAGAGGAAATGGGGAAAACCAAGGCGGAAATAGGGAAAAACCAAAGTGGAAATGGGGAAAACCAAGGTGGAAATGGGGAAAACATGAGGAGGAAATGGAGAAAACCAAGGCGGAAATGGGAAAACACGGGGAAGAAATGGGGAAAACCAAGGCGGAAATGGGGAAAACATGGGGAGAAAATGGAAAAACCAAGCCGGAAAAGTGGGAAAACCAAGGTGGAAATGGCAAAAAAACAAGGCGGAAATGGGGAAAACCAAGGCAGAAATGGGAAAACACGAGAAGGAAATGGGAAAACACAGGGAGGAAATGGGGAAAACCAAAGCAGAAATGGGGAAAACACGGGGAGGAAATGGGAAAACACGGGGAGGAAATGGGAAAAACAGGGCGGAAATTGGGAAAAAACAGAGAGAAATGGGGAAAAACAGAGTGGAAATAGGGAAAAACAGGGAGGAAATGGGGAAAAACAGAGCCTCCAGGTGCCATAGCAATGTTTTATCTTCCATCAGAAACTGAGACAATAATGCAAGGGAGGAGATCTCCTGAGTTAGCAGGCAGAAGGAAGGTCTGGCTGATGTTTGGATGTTATGGTAATGTTGGTGAAAAACTCACCTGAGATCACCCTTGCTAGAGAAAAGGTGGGCTTGTTACTGGAAAAATTCTTTAGGAAATATCTGAAGTTAAAAAAAAAAAAGAAATTGTTGCTCACCTTCAGTAAGTAAAAATATCCACGTGGTATTCAAGACGAATTTGAAAGCAATGGGATTCCATCCTATGGTGTGTGATTGCCTTGAAGATGTTTTCTTTCACATCCTGTGTTTCCTTTCTGTCCAAGGAACTCATAGAGAGGATGTGCCTGCTACACCTCTAGTAGCTGTGCTGTGCTTTCATCCCAGGTGTCTTGGTCCTTGTAATTCCCCAACACGTCATCTTTGCCTTTCTTTCAAATCAGAGAATTCTAAATTGTCTTTTTTCTTGTTATTCAGCACAATGCAAGAAAAGGGGTTTGCATTTGAGGAAAAAAACCCCTTCCGTTCTAATCTTATTTCTACTACTTAGTCCATGAAAAGTGGTGGAGGTATTGTGACTTACTTTGGGTAGTGCACACTGTACCTGCAGTTTTAGAACCTGTTTGGGTTTCAATGCATTTCTCCCTTGTGGCAAGAATAAGGAGTAGCAGAAAGGTCATCAAGTGAACAAATGAAAAAAGAAATTAAATTCTGGAGAGAGTTAAAGTATTGTGCTGCCTGGTTTAAAGCAATATGCTCTGAAAGAATCAATTCCTCTTGGCGTGGGGGTTGAGTGCATAGAGACGGAATGATCTTGCAGCTACAATTGCTAAATTGCAAAAGGAACTCTCAGAAATAGGCTTGATGATTTCACTAATACTATTTATAGTTTTAGTAGCAATCCCCTGTAAATCCCCTTGGTGCCGGCAGCTCCGTCCCACCGTAATGGACACTGCCGCCCGAGATTTCCGATGATTGCGTAACTGACACTATTCACAAAATGTAGGCAATTTCCGTAGACTGAAAGATTGCATAGCTACAATGCCTGTGCTATCCCAACCAGGGGAAGCCTAGGTCTGCAATGGATGTGGTGTACCATGGAGGGGAACACTGCAGAATGTGTTATAGGCCTGTTGGAGCTACCACCGGCTCCTGACACGCTTAATCTCCCGTGGAGAACACAGAAAACACACCAAGGTGCTGCTGCAAGCAAAGTTACAGAAGTCCCCCTGAGAGTTGCTTTTCTCGGGCAAAAGAGCGCTTTACAGCGCTTTCTGGCTGCTAGAGACATGCAGAAAGAGCAAGTGTGGCAGAATGTGTTCCAAAGCAGCTGGAGCTACCACGGGCTCCTGACAGGCTTCTTTTCACTTGGAGAACACAGAAAACACACCAAGGTGCTGCTGCAAGCAAAGTTACAGAAGTCCCCCTGAGAGGCCCCAAGCTCTGTGTGCAGAGTTGCTTTTTTTGGCAAAAGAGAGCTTAAAGTGCTTTCTGGCTGCTAGAGACATGCAGAAAGAGCAAGTGTGGCAGAATGTGTTCCCAAGCAGCTGGAGCTACCACGGGCTCCTGACAGGCTTCTTTTCACTTGGAGAACACAGAAAACACACCAAGGTGCTGCTGCAAGCAAAGTTACAGAACCCACCCTGAGAGGCCCAAAGCTCTGTGTGCAGAGTTGCTTTTCTTGGTAAAAGAGCGCTTTACAGCGCTTTCTGGCTGCTAGAGACATGCAGAAAGAGCAAGTGTGGCAGAATGTGTTCCAAAGCAGCTGGAGCTACCACGGGCTCCTGACAGGCTTCTTTTCACTAGGAGAACACAGAAAACACACCAAGGTGCTGCTGCAAGCAAAGTTACAGAAGTCCCCCTGAGAGTTGCTTTTCTCGGGCAAAAGAGTGCTTTACAGCGTTTTCTGGCTGCTAGAGACATGCAGAAAGAGCAAGTGTGGCAGAATGTGTTCCAAAGCAGCTGGAGCTACCACGGGCTCCTGACAGGCTTCTTTTCACTTGGAGAACACAGAAAACACCCCAAGGTGCTGCTGCAAGCAAAGTTACAGAAGTCCCCCTGAGAGGCCCCAAGCTCTGTGTGCAGAGTTGCTTTTCTTGGCAAAAGAGAGCTTAAAGTGCTTTCTGGCTGCTAGAGACATGCAGAAAGAGCAAGTGTGGCAGAATGTGTTCCAAAGCAGCTGGAGCTACCACGGGCTCCTGACAGGCTTCTTTTCACTTGGAGAACACAGAAAACACACCAAGGTGCTGCTGCAAGCAAAGTTACAGAACCCCCCCGTGAGAGGCGCCAAGCTCTGTGTGCAGAGTTGCTTTTCTTGGCAAAAGAGAGCTTAAAGTGCTTTCTGGCTGCTAGAGACATGCAGAAAGAGCAAGTGTGGCAGAATGTGTTCCAAAGCAGCTGGAGCTACCACGGGCTCCTGACAGGCTTCTTTTCACTTGGAGAACACAGAAAACACACCAAGGGGCTGCTGCAAGCAAAGTTACAAAAGTCCCCCTGAGAGTTGCTTTTCTCGGGCAAAAGAGCGCTTTACAGCGCTTTCTGGCTGCTAGAGACATGCAGAAAGAGCAAGTGTGGCAGAATGTGTTCCAAAGCAGCTGGAGCTACCACGGGCTCCGGACAGGCTTCTTTTCACTTGGAGAACACAGAAAACACACCAAGGTGCTGCTGCAAGCAAAGTTACAGAAGTCCCCCTGAGAGTTGCTTTTCTCGGGCAAAAGAGCGCTTTACAGGGCTTTCTGGCTGCTAGAGACATGCAGAAAGAGCAAGTGTGGCAGAATGTGTTCCAAAGCAGCTGGAGCTACCACGGGCTCCTGACAGGCTTCTTTTCACTTGGAGAACGCAGAAAACACACCAAGGTGCTGCTGCAAGCAAAGTTACAGAAGTCCCCCTGAGAGTTGCTTTTCTCGGGCAAAAGAGCGCTTTACAGCGCTTTCTGGCTGCTAGAGACATGCAGAAAGAGCAAGTGTGGCAGAATGTGTTCCCAAGCAGCTGGAGCTACCACGGGCTCCTGACAGGCTTCTTTTCACTTGGAGAACACAGAAAACACACCAAGGTGCTGCTGCAAGCAAAGTTACAGAAGTCCCCCTGAGAGTTGCTTTTCTCGGGGAAAAGAGCGCTTTACAGCACTTTCTGGCTGCTAGAGACATGCAGAAAGAGCAAGTGTGGCAGAATGTGTTCCAAAGCAGCTGGAGCTACCACGGGCTCCTGACAGGCTTCTTTTCACTTGGAGAACACAGAAAACACACCAAGGTGCTGCTGCAAGCAAAGTTACAGAAGTCCCCCTGAGAGTTGCTTTTCTCGGGCAAAAGAGCGCGTTACTGTGCTTTCTGGCTGCTAGAGACATGCAGAAAGAGCAAGTGTGGCAGAATGTGTTCCAAAGCAGCTGGAGCTACCACGGGCTCCTGACAGGCTTCTTTTCACTTGGAGAACACAGAAAACACACCAAGGTGCTGCTGCATGCAAAGTTACAGAAGTCCCCCTGAGAGTTGCTTTTCTCGGGCAAAAGAGTGCTTTACAGGGCTTTCTGGCTGCTAGAGACATGCAGAAAGAGCAAGTGTGGCAGAATGTGTTCCAAAGCAGCTGGAGCTACCACGGGCTCCTGACAGGCTTCTTTTCACTTGGAGAACACAGAAAACACACCAAGGTGCTGCTGCAAGCAAAGTTACAGAAGTCCCCCTGAGAGTTGCTTTTCTGGGGCAAAAGAGCGCTTTACAGGGCTTTCTGGCTGCTAGAGACATGCAGAAAGAGCAAGTGTGGCAGAATGTGTTCCAAAGCAGCTGGAGCTACCACGGGCTCCTGACAGGCTTCTTTTCACTTGGAGAACACAGAAAACACACCAAGGTGCTGCTGCAAGCAAAGTTACAGAAGTCCCCCTGAGAGTTGCTTTTCTCGGGCAAAAGAGGGCTTTACAGCGCTTTCTGGCTGCTAGAGACATGCAGAAAGAGCAAGTGTGGCAGAATGTGTTCCAAAGCAGCTGGAGCTACCACGGGCTCCTGACAGGCTTCTTTTCACTTGGAGAACACAGAAAACACACCAAGGTGCTGCTGCAAGCAAAGTTACAGAAGTCCCCCTGAGAGTTGCTTTTCTCGGGCAAAAGAGGGCTTTACAGGGCTTTCTGGCTGCTAGAGACATGCAGAAAGAGCAAGTGTGGCAGAATGTGTTCCCAATCAGCTGGAGCTACCACGGGCTCCTGACAGGCTTCTTTTCACTTGGAGAACACAGAAAACACACCAAGGTGCTGCTGCATGCAAAGTTACAGAAGTCCCCCTGAGAGTTGCTTTTCTCGGGCAAAAGAGTGCTTTACAGGGCTTTCTGGCTGCTAGAGACATGCAGAAAGAGCAAGTGTGGCAGAATGTGTTCCCAAGCAGCTGGAGCTACCACGGGCTCCGGACAGGCTTCTTTTCACTTGGAGAACACAGAAAACACACCAAGGTGCTGCTGCAAGCAAAGTTACAGAAGTCCCCCTGAGAGTTGCTTTTCTCGGGCAAAAGAGCGCTTTACAGGGCTTTCTGGCTGCTAGAGACATGCAGAAAGGGCAAGTGTGGCAGAATGTGTTCCAAAGCAGCTGGAGCTACCACGGACTCCTGACAGGCTTCTTTTCACTTGGAGAACACAGAAAACACACCAAGGTGCTGCTGCAAGCAAAGTTACAGAAGTCCCCCTGAGAGTTGCTTTTCTCGGGCAAAAGAGGGCTTTACAGCGCTTTCTGGCTGCTAGAGACATGCAGAAAGAGCAAGTGTGGCAGAATGTGTTCCCAATCAGCTGGAGCTACCACGGGCTCCTGACAGGCTTCTTTTCACTTGGAGAACACAGAAAACACACCAAGGTGCTGCTGCAAGCAAAGTTACAGAAGTCCCCCTGAGAGGCCCCAAGCTCTGTGTGCAGAGTTGCTTTTCTTGGTAAAAGAGGGCTTTACAGCGCTTTCTGGCTGCTAGAGACATGCAGAAAGAGCAAGTGTGGCAGAATGTGTTCCAAAGCAGCTGGAGCTACCACGGGCTCCTGACAGGCTTCTTTTCACTTGGAGAACACAGAAAACACACCAAGGTGCTGCTGCAAGCAAAGTTACAGAAGTCCCCCTGAGAGTTGCTTTTCTCGGGCAAAAGAGCGCTTTACAGCGCTTTCTGGCTGCTAGAGACATGCAGAAAGAGCAAGTGTGGCAGAATGTGTTCCCAAGCAGCTGGAGCTACCACGGGCTCCGGATAGGCTTCTTTTCACTTGGAGAACACAGAAAACACCCCAAGGTGCTGCTGCAAGCAAAGTTACAGAAGTCCCCCTGAGAGGCCCCAAGCTCTGTGTGCAGAGTTGCTTTTCTTGGCAAAAGAGAGCTTAAAGTGCTTTCTGGCTGCTAGAGACATGCAGAAAGAGCAAGTGTGGCAGAATGTGTTCCCAATCAGCTGGAGCTACCACGGGCTCCTGACAGGCTTCTTTTCACTTGGAGAACACAGAAAACACACCAAGGTGCTGCTGCAAGCAAAGTTACAGAAGTCCCCCTGAGAGTTGCTTTTCTCGGGCAAAAGAGGGCTTTACAGCGCTTTCTGGCTGCTAGAGACATGCAGAAAGAGCAAGTGTGGCAGAATGTGTTCCCAATCAGCTGGAGCTACCACGGGCTCCTGACAGGCTTCTTTTCACTTGGAGAACACAGAAAACACACCAAGGTGCTGCTGCATGCAAAGTTACAGAAGTCCCCCTGAGAGTTGCTTTTCTCGGGCAAAAGAGTGCTTTACAGGGCTTTCTGGCTGCTAGAGACATGCAGAAAGAGCAAGTGTGGCAGAATGTGTTCCAAAGCAGCTGGAGCTACCACGGGCTCCTGACAGGCTTCTTTTCACTTGGAGAACACAGAAAACACACCAAGGTGCTGCTGCAAGCAAAGTTACAGAAGTCCCCCTGAGAGTTGCTTTTCTCGGGCAAAAGAGGGCTTTACAGCGCTTTCTGGCTGCTAGAGACATGCAGAAAGAGCAAGTGTGGCAGAATGTGTTCCAAAGCAGCTGGATCTACCACGGGCTCCTGACAGGCTTCTTTTCACTTGGAGAACACAGAAAACACACCAAGGTGCTGCTGCAAGCAAAGTTACAGAAGTCCCCCTGAGAGTTGCTTTTCTCGGGCAAAAGAGCGCTTTACAGGGCTTTCTGGCTGCTAGAGACATGCAGAAAGGGCAAGTGTGGCAGAATGTGTTCCAAAGCAGCTGGAGCTACCACGGGCTCCTGACAGGCTTCTTTTCACTTGGAGAACACAGAAAACACACCAAGGTGCTGCTGCAAGCAAAGTTACAGAAGTCCCCCTGAGAGGCCCCAAGCTCTGTGTGCAGAGTTGCTTTTCTTGGTAAAAGAGGGCTTTACAGCGCTTTCTGGCTGCTAGAGACATGCAGAAAGAGCAAGTGTGGCAGAATGTGTTCCAAAGCAGCTGGAGCTACCACGGGCTCCTGACAGGCTTCTTTTCACTTGGAGAACACAGAAAACACACCAAGGTGCTGCTGCAAGCAAAGTTACAGAAGTCCCCCTGAGAGTTGCTTTTCTCGGGCAAAAGAGCGCTTTACAGCGCTTTCTGGCTGCTAGAGACATGCAGAAAGAGCAAGTGTGGCAGAATGTGTTCCAAAGCAGCTGGAGCTACCACGGGCTCCTGACAGGCTTCTTTTCACTTGGAGAACACAGAAAACACACCAAGGTGCTGCTGCAAGCAAAGTTACAGAAGTCCCCCTGAGAGTTGCTTTTCTCGGGCAAAAGAGGGCTTTACAGCGCTTTCTGGCTGCTAGAGACATGCAGAAAGAGCAAGTGTGGCAGAATGTGTTCCCAATCAGCTGGAGCTACCACGGGCTCCTGACAGGCTTCTTTTCACTTGGAGAACACAGAAAACACCCCAAGGTGCTGCTGCAAGCAAAGTTACAGAAGTCCCCCTGAGAGGCCCCAAGCTCTGTGTGCAGAGTTGCTTTTCTTGGCAAAAGAGAGCTTAAAGTGCTTTCTGGCTGCTAGAGACATGCAGAAAGAGCAAGTGTGGCAGAATGTGTTCCAAAGCAGCTGGAGCTACCACGGGCTCCGGACAGGCTTATTTTCACTTGGAGAACGCAGAAAACACACCAAGGTGCTGCTGCAAGCAAAGTTACAGAAGTCCCCCTGAGAGTTGCTTTTCTCGGGCAAAAGAGCGCTTTACAGCGCTTTCTGGCTGCTAGAGACATGCAGAAAGAGCAAGTGTGGCAGAATGTGTTCCCAAGCAGCTGGAGCTACCACGGGCTCCTGACAGGCTTCTTTTCACTTGGAGAACACAGAAAACACACCAAGGTGCTGCTGCATGCAAAGTTACAGAAGTCCCCCTGAGAGTTGCTTTTCTCGGGCAAAAGAGCGCTTTACAGGGCTTTCTGGCTGCTAGAGACATGCAGAAAGGGCAAGTGTGGCAGAACGTGTTCCAAAGCAGCTGGAGCTACCATGGGCTCCTGACAGGCTTCTTTTCACTTGGAGAACACAGAAAACACACCAAGGTGCTGCTGCAAGCAAAGTTACAGAAGTCCCCCTGAGAGTTGCTTTTCTCGGGCAAAAGAGGGCTTTACAGCGCTTTCTGGCTGCTAGCGACCTGCAGAAAGAGCAAGTGTGGCAGAATGTGTTCCCAATCAGCTGGAGCTACCACGGGCTCCTGACAGGCTTCTTTTCACTTGGAGAACACAGAAAACACACCAAGGTGCTGCTGCAAGCAAAGTTACAGAAGTCCCCCTGAGAGTTGCTTTTCTCGGGCAAAAGAGCGCTTTACAGGGCTTTCTGGCTGCTAGAGACATGCAGAAAGAGCAAGTGTGGCAGAATGTGTTCCCAATCAGCTGGAGCTACCAGGGGCTCCTGACAGGCTTCTTTTCACTTGGAGAACACAGAAAACACACCAAGGTGCTGCTGCATGCAAAGTTACAGAAGTCCCCCTGAGAGTTGCTTTTCTCGGGCAAAAGAGTGCTTTACAGGGCTTTCTGGCTGCTAGAGACATGCAGAAAGAGCAAGTGTGGCAGAATGTGTTCCAAAGCAGCTGGAGCTACCACGGGCTCCTGACAGGCTTCTTTTCACTTGGAGAACACAGAAAACACACCAAGGTGCTGCTGCAAGCAAAGTTACAGAAGTCCCCCTGAGAGTTGCTTTTCTCGGGCAAAAGAGCGCTTTACAGGGCTTTCTGGCTGCTAGAGACATGCAGAAAGAGCAAGTGTGGCAGAATGTGTTCCAAAGCAGCTGGAGCTACCACGGGCTCCTGACAGGCTTCTTTTCACTTGGAGAACACAGAAAACACACCAAGGTGCTGCTGCAAGCAAAGTTACAGAAGTCCCCCTGAGAGGCCCCAAGCTCTGTGTGCAGAGTTGCTTTTCTTGGCAAAAGAGAGCTTAAAGTGCTTTCTGGCTGCTAGAGACATGCAGAAAGAGCAAGTGTGGCAGAATGTGTTCCAAAGCAGCTGGAGCTACCACGGGCTCCTGACAGGCTTCTTTTCACTTGGAGAACACAGAAAACACACCAAGGTGCTGCTGCAAGCAAAGTTACAGAAGTCCCCCTGAGAGTTGCTTTTCTCGGGCAAAAGAGGGCTTTACAGCGCTTTCTGGCTGCTAGAGACATGCAGAAAGAGCAAGTGTGGCAGAATGTGTTCCCAAGCAGCTGGAGCTACCACGGGCTCCTGACAGGCTTCTTTTCACTTGGAGAACACAGAAAACACACCAAGGTGCTGCTGCATGCAAAGTTACAGAAGTCCCCCGTGAGAGGCACCAAGCTCTGTGTGCAGAGTTGCTTTTCTTGGCAAAAGAGAGCTTAAAGTGCTTTCTGGCTGCTAGAGACATGCAGAAAGAGCAAGTGTGGCAGAATGTGTTCCAAAGCAGCTGGAGCTACCACGGGCTCCTGACAGGCTTCTTTTCACTTGGAGAACGCAGAAAACACACCAAGGTGCTGCTGCAAGCAAAGTTACAGAAGTCCCCCTGAGAGTTGCTTTTCTCGGGCAAAAGAGCGCTTTACAGCGCTTTCTGGCTGCTAGAGACATGCAGAAAGAGCAAGTGTGGCAGAATGTGTTCCCAATCAGCTGGAGCTACCACGGGCTCCTGACAGGCTTCTTTTCACTTGGAGAACACAGAAAACACACCAAGGTGCTGCTGCAAGCAAAGTTACAGAAGTCCCCCTGAGAGTTGCTTTTCTCGGGGAAAAGAGCGCTTTACAGGGCTTTCTGGCTGCTAGAGACATGCAGAAAGAGCAAGTGTGGCAGAATGTGTTCCCAAGCAGCTGGAGCTACCACGGGCTCCTGACAGGCTTCTTTTCACTTGGAGAACACAGAAAACACACCAAGGTGCTGCTGCAAGCAAAGTTACAGAAGTCCCCCTGAGAGTTGCTTTTCTCGGGCAAAAGAGCGCATTACAGCGCTTTCTGGCTGCTAGAGACATGCAGAAAGAGCAAGTGTGGCAGAATGTGTTCCCAAGCAGCTAGAGCTACCACGGGCTCCTGACAGGCTTCTTTTCACTTGGAGAACACAGACAACACACCAAGGTGCTGCTGCAAGCAAAGTTACAGAAGTCCCCCTGAGAGTTGCTTTTCTCGGGCAAAAGAGCGCTTTACAGCGCTTTCTGGCTGCTAGCGACATGCAGAAAGAGCAAGTGTGGCAGAATGTGTTCCAAAGCAGCTGGAGCTACCACGGGCTCCTGACAGGCTTCTTTTCACTTGGAGAACACAGAAAACACACCAAGGTGCTGCTGCAAGCAAAGTTACAGAAGTCCCCCTGAGAGTTGCTTTTCTCGGGCAAAAGAGCGCTTTACAGGGCTTTCTGGCTGCTAGAGACATGCAGAAAGGGCAAGTGTGGCAGAATGTGTTCCAAAGCAGCTGGAGCTACCACGGGCTCCTGACAGGCTTCTTTTCACTTGGAGAACACAGAAAACACACCAAGGTGCTGCTGCAAGCAAAGTTACAGAAGTCCCCCTGAGAGTTGCTTTTCTCGGGCAAAAGAGCGCTTTACAGGGCTTTCTGGCTGCTAGCGACATGCAGAAAGAGCAAGTGTGGCAGAATGTGTTCCAAAGCAGCTGGAGCTACCACGGGCTCCTGACAGGCTTCTTTTCACTTGGAGAACACAGAAAACACACCAAGGTGCTGCTGCAAGCAAAGTTACAGAAGTCCCCCTGAGAGTTGCTTTTCTCGGGCAAAAGAGCGCTTTACAGGGCTCTCTGGCTGCTAGAGACATGCAGAAAGGGCAAGTGTGGCAGAATGTGTTCCAAAGCAGCTGGAGCTACCACGGGCTCCTGACAGGCTTCTTTTCACTTGGAGAACACAGAAAACACCCCAAGGTGCTGCTGCAAGCAAAGTTACAGAAGTCCCCCTGAGAGTTGCTTTTCTCGGGCAAAAGAGGGCTTTACAGCGCTTTCTGGCTGCTAGAGACATGCAGAAAGAGCAAGTGTGGCAGAATGTGTTCCCAATCAGCTGGAGCTACCACGGGCTCCTGACAGGCTTCTTTTCACTTGGAGAACACAGAAAACACACCAAGGTGCTGCTGCAAGCAAAGTTACAGAAGTCCCCCTGAGAGGCCCCAAGCTCTGTGTGCAGAGTTGCTTTTCTTGGTAAAAGAGGGCTTTACAGCGCTTTCTGGCTGCTAGAGACATGCAGAAAGAGCAAGTGTGGCAGAATGTGTTCCAAAGCAGCTGGAGCTACCACGGGCTCCTGACAGGCTTCTTTTCACTTGGAGAACACAGAAAACACACCAAGGTGCTGCTGCAAGCAAAGTTACAGAAGTCCCCCTGAGAGTTGCTTTTCTCGGGCAAAAGAGCGCTTTACAGCGCTTTCTGGCTGCTAGAGACATGCAGAAAGAGCAAGTGTGGCAGAATGTGTTCCAAAGCAGCTGGAGCTACCACGGGCTCCTGACAGGCTTCTTTTCACTTGGAGAACACAGAAAACACCCCAAGGTGCTGCTGCAAGCAAAGTTACAGAACCCCCCCGTGAGAGGCGCCAAGCTCTGTGTGCAGAGTTGCTTTTCTTGGCAAAAGAGAGCTTAAAGTGCTTTCTGGCTGCTAGAGACATGCAGAAAGAGCAAGTGTGGCAGAATGTGTTCCAAAGCAGCCGGAGCTACCACGGGCTCCTGACAGGCTTCTTTTCACTTGGAGAACACAGAAAACACACCAAGGTGCTGCTGCAAGCAAAGTTACAGAAGTCCCCCTGAGAGTTGCTTTTCTCGGGCAAAAGAGGGCTTTACAGCGCTTTCTGGCTGCTAGAGACATGCAGAAAGAGCAAGTGTGGCAGAATGTGTTCCCAATCAGCTGGAGCTACCACGGGCTCCGGACAGGCTTCTTTTCACTTGGAGAACACAGAAAACACACCAAGGTGCTGCTGCATGCAAAGTTACAGAAGTCCCCCTGAGAGTTGCTTTTCTCGGGCAAAAGAGCGCTTTACAGGGCTTTCTGGCTGCTAGAGACATGCAGAAAGGGCAAGTGTGGCAGAATGTGTTCCAAAGCAGCTGGAGCTACCACGGGCTCCTGACAGGCTTCTTTTCACTTGGAGAACACAGAAAACACACCAAGGTGCTGCTGCAAGCAAAGTTACAGAAGTCCCCCTGAGAGTTGCTTTTCTCGGGCAAAAGAGGGCTTTACAGCGCTTTCTGGCTGCTAGAGACATGCAGAAAGAGCAAGTGTGGCAGAATGTGTTCCCAATCAGCTGGAGCTACCACGGGCTCCTGACAGGCTTCTTTTCACTTGGAGAACACAGAAAACACCCCAAGGTGCTGCTGCAAGCAAAGTTACAGAAGTCCCCCTGAGAGGCCCCAAGCTTTGTGTGCAGAGTTGCTTTTCTTGGCAAAAGAGAGCTTAAAGTGCTTTCTGGCTGCTAGAGACATGCAGAAAGAGCAAGTGTGGCAGAATGTGTTCCAAAGCAGCTGGAGCTACCACGGGCTCCTGACAGGCTTCTTTTCACTTGGAGAACACAGAAAACACACCAAGGTGCTGCTGCAAGCAAAGTTACAGAAGTCCCCCTGAGAGTTGCTTTTCTGGGGCAAAAGAGCGCTTTACAGGGCTTTCTGGCTGCTAGAGACATGCAGAAAGGGCAAGTGTGGCAGAATGTGTTCCAAAGCAGCTGGAGCTACCACGGGCTCCGGACAGGCTTCTTTTCACTTGGAGAACACAGAAAACACACCAAGGTGCTGCTGCAAGCAAAGTTACAGAAGTCCCCCTGAGAGTTGCTTTTCTCGGGCAAAAGAGTGCTTTACAGCGCTTTCTGGCTGCTAGAGACATGCAGAAAGAGCAAGTGTGGCAGAATGTGTTCCAAAGCAGCTGGAGCTACCACGGGCTCCGGACAGGCTTCTTTTCACTTGGAGAACACAGAAAACACACCAAGGTGCTGCTGCAAGCAAAGTTACAGAACCCCCCCGTGAGAGGCGCCAAGCTCTGTGTGCAGAGTTGCTTTTCTTGGCAAAAGAGAGCTTAAAGTGCTTTCTGGCTGCTAGAGACATGCAGAAAGAGCAAGTGTGGCAGAATGTGTTCCAAAGCAGCTGGAGCTACCACGGGCTCCTGACAGGCTTCTTTTCACTTGGAGAACACAGAAAACACACCAAGGTGCTGCTGCAAGCAAAGTTACAGAAGTCCCCCTGAGAGTTGCTTTTCTCGGGCAAAAGAGCGCTTTACAGGGCTTTCTGGCTGCTAGAGACATGCAGAAAGGGCAAGTGTGGCAGAATGTGTTCCAAAGCAGCTGGAGCTACCACGGGCTCCTGACAGGCTTCTTTTCACTTGGAGAACACAGAAAACACACCAAGGTGCTGCTGCAAGCAAAGTTACAGAAGTCCCCCTGAGAGTTGCTTTTCTCGGGCAAAAGAGGGCTTTACAGCGCTTTCTGGCTGCTAGAGACATGCAGAAAGAGCAAGTGTGGCAGAATGTGTTCCCAATCAGCTGGAGCTACCACGGGCTCCTGACAGGCTTCTTTTCACTTGGAGAACACAGAAAACACACCAAGGTGCTGCTGCATGCAAAGTTACAGAAGTCCCCCTGAGAGTTGCTTTTCTCGGGCAAAAGAGCGCTTTACAGGGCTTTCTGGCTGCTAGAGACATGCAGAAAGGGCAAGTGTGGCAGAACGTGTTCCAAAGCAGCTGGAGCTACCATGGGCTCCTGACAGGCTTCTTTTCACTTGGAGAACACAGAAAACACACCAAGGTGCTGCTGCAAGCAAAGTTACAGAAGTCCCCCTGAGAGTTGCTTTTCTCGGGCAAAAGAGGGCTTTACAGCGCTTTCTGGCTGCTAGCGACCTGCAGAAAGAGCAAGTGTGGCAGAATGTGTTCCCAATCAGCTGGAGCTACCACGGGCTCCTGACAGGCTTCTTTTCACTTGGAGAACACAGAAAACACACCAAGGTGCTGCTGCAAGCAAAGTTACAGAAGTCCCCCTGAGAGTTGCTTTTCTCGGGCAAAAGAGCGCTTTACAGGGCTTTCTGGCTGCTAGAGACATGCAGAAAGAGCAAGTGTGGCAGAATGTGTTCCCAATCAGCTGGAGCTACCAGGGGCTCCTGACAGGCTTCTTTTCACTTGGAGAACACAGAAAACACACCAAGGTGCTGCTGCATGCAAAGTTACAGAAGTCCCCCTGAGAGTTGCTTTTCTCGGGCAAAAGAGTGCTTTACAGGGCTTTCTGGCTGCTAGAGACATGCAGAAAGAGCAAGTGTGGCAGAATGTGTTCCAAAGCAGCTGGAGCTACCACGGGCTCCTGACAGGCTTCTTTTCACTTGGAGAACACAGAAAACACACCAAGGTGCTGCTGCAAGCAAAGTTACAGAAGTCCCCCTGAGAGTTGCTTTTCTCGGGCAAAAGAGCGCTTTACAGGGCTTTCTGGCTGCTAGAGACATGCAGAAAGAGCAAGTGTGGCAGAATGTGTTCCAAAGCAGCTGGAGCTACCACGGGCTCCTGACAGGCTTCTTTTCACTTGGAGAACACAGAAAACACACCAAGGTGCTGCTGCAAGCAAAGTTACAGAAGTCCCCCTGAGAGGCCCCAAGCTCTGTGTGCAGAGTTGCTTTTCTTGGCAAAAGAGAGCTTAAAGTGCTTTCTGGCTGCTAGAGACATGCAGAAAGAGCAAGTGTGGCAGAATGTGTTCCAAAGCAGCTGGAGCTACCACGGGCTCCTGACAGGCTTCTTTTCACTTGGAGAACACAGAAAACACACCAAGGTGCTGCTGCAAGCAAAGTTACAGAAGTCCCCCTGAGAGTTGCTTTTCTCGGGCAAAAGAGGGCTTTACAGCGCTTTCTGGCTGCTAGAGACATGCAGAAAGAGCAAGTGTGGCAGAATGTGTTCCCAAGCAGCTGGAGCTACCACGGGCTCCTGACAGGCTTCTTTTCACTTGGAGAACACAGAAAACACACCAAGGTGCTGCTGCATGCAAAGTTACAGAAGTCCCCCGTGAGAGGCACCAAGCTCTGTGTGCAGAGTTGCTTTTCTTGGCAAAAGAGAGCTTAAAGTGCTTTCTGGCTGCTAGAGACATGCAGAAAGAGCAAGTGTGGCAGAATGTGTTCCAAAGCAGCTGGAGCTACCACGGGCTCCTGACAGGCTTCTTTTCACTTGGAGAACGCAGAAAACACACCAAGGTGCTGCTGCAAGCAAAGTTACAGAAGTCCCCCTGAGAGTTGCTTTTCTCGGGCAAAAGAGCGCTTTACAGCGCTTTCTGGCTGCTAGAGACATGCAGAAAGAGCAAGTGTGGCAGAATGTGTTCCCAATCAGCTGGAGCTACCACGGGCTCCTGACAGGCTTCTTTTCACTTGGAGAACACAGAAAACACACCAAGGTGCTGCTGCAAGCAAAGTTACAGAAGTCCCCCTGAGAGTTGCTTTTCTCGGGGAAAAGAGCGCTTTACAGGGCTTTCTGGCTGCTAGAGACATGCAGAAAGAGCAAGTGTGGCAGAATGTGTTCCCAAGCAGCTGGAGCTACCACGGGCTCCTGACAGGCTTCTTTTCACTTGGAGAACACAGAAAACACACCAAGGTGCTGCTGCAAGCAAAGTTACAGAAGTCCCCCTGAGAGTTGCTTTTCTCGGGCAAAAGAGCGCATTACAGCGCTTTCTGGCTGCTAGAGACATGCAGAAAGAGCAAGTGTGGCAGAATGTGTTCCCAAGCAGCTAGAGCTACCACGGGCTCCTGACAGGCTTCTTTTCACTTGGAGAACACAGACAACACACCAAGGTGCTGCTGCAAGCAAAGTTACAGAAGTCCCCCTGAGAGTTGCTTTTCTCGGGCAAAAGAGCGCTTTACAGCGCTTTCTGGCTGCTAGCGACATGCAGAAAGAGCAAGTGTGGCAGAATGTGTTCCAAAGCAGCTGGAGCTACCACGGGCTCCTGACAGGCTTCTTTTCACTTGGAGAACACAGAAAACACACCAAGGTGCTGCTGCAAGCAAAGTTACAGAAGTCCCCCTGAGAGTTGCTTTTCTCGGGCAAAAGAGCGCTTTACAGGGCTTTCTGGCTGCTAGCGACATGCAGAAAGAGCAAGTGTGGCAGAATGTGTTCCAAAGCAGCTGGAGCTACCACGGGCTCCTGACAGGCTTCTTTTCACTTGGAGAACACAGAAAACACACCAAGGTGCTGCTGCAAGCAAAGTTACAGAAGTCCCCCTGAGAGTTGCTTTTCTCGGGCAAAAGAGCGCTTTACAGGGCTCTCTGGCTGCTAGAGACATGCAGAAAGGGCAAGTGTGGCAGAATGTGTTCCAAAGCAGCTGGAGCTACCACGGGCTCCTGACAGGCTTCTTTTCACTTGGAGAACACAGAAAACACCCCAAGGTGCTGCTGCAAGCAAAGTTACAGAAGTCCCCCTGAGAGTTGCTTTTCTCGGGCAAAAGAGGGCTTTACAGCGCTTTCTGGCTGCTAGAGACATGCAGAAAGAGCAAGTGTGGCAGAATGTGTTCCCAATCAGCTGGAGCTACCACGGGCTCCTGACAGGCTTCTTTTCACTTGGAGAACACAGAAAACACACCAAGGTGCTGCTGCAAGCAAAGTTACAGAAGTCCCCCTGAGAGGCCCCAAGCTCTGTGTGCAGAGTTGCTTTTCTTGGTAAAAGAGGGCTTTACAGCGCTTTCTGGCTGCTAGAGACATGCAGAAAGAGCAAGTGTGGCAGAATGTGTTCCAAAGCAGCTGGAGCTACCACGGGCTCCTGACAGGCTTCTTTTCACTTGGAGAACACAGAAAACACACCAAGGTGCTGCTGCAAGCAAAGTTACAGAAGTCCCCCTGAGAGTTGCTTTTCTCGGGCAAAAGAGCGCTTTACAGCGCTTTCTGGCTGCTAGAGACATGCAGAAAGAGCAAGTGTGGCAGAATGTGTTCCAAAGCAGCTGGAGCTACCACGGGCTCCTGACAGGCTTCTTTTCACTTGGAGAACACAGAAAACACCCCAAGGTGCTGCTGCAAGCAAAGTTACAGAACCCCCCCGTGAGAGGCGCCAAGCTCTGTGTGCAGAGTTGCTTTTCTTGGCAAAAGAGAGCTTAAAGTGCTTTCTGGCTGCTAGAGACATGCAGAAAGAGCAAGTGTGGCAGAATGTGTTCCAAAGCAGCCGGAGCTACCACGGGCTCCTGACAGGCTTCTTTTCACTTGGAGAACACAGAAAACACACCAAGGTGCTGCTGCAAGCAAAGTTACAGAAGTCCCCCTGAGAGTTGCTTTTCTCGGGCAAAAGAGGGCTTTACAGCGCTTTCTGGCTGCTAGAGACATGCAGAAAGAGCAAGTGTGGCAGAATGTGTTCCCAATCAGCTGGAGCTACCACGGGCTCCGGACAGGCTTCTTTTCACTTGGAGAACACAGAAAACACACCAAGGTGCTGCTGCATGCAAAGTTACAGAAGTCCCCCTGAGAGTTGCTTTTCTCGGGCAAAAGAGCGCTTTACAGGGCTTTCTGGCTGCTAGAGACATGCAGAAAGGGCAAGTGTGGCAGAATGTGTTCCAAAGCAGCTGGAGCTACCACGGGCTCCTGACAGGCTTCTTTTCACTTGGAGAACACAGAAAACACACCAAGGTGCTGCTGCAAGCAAAGTTACAGAAGTCCCCCTGAGAGTTGCTTTTCTCGGGCAAAAGAGGGCTTTACAGCGCTTTCTGGCTGCTAGAGACATGCAGAAAGAGCAAGTGTGGCAGAATGTGTTCCCAATCAGCTGGAGCTACCACGGGCTCCTGACAGGCTTCTTTTCACTTGGAGAACACAGAAAACACCCCAAGGTGCTGCTGCAAGCAAAGTTACAGAAGTCCCCCTGAGAGGCCCCAAGCTTTGTGTGCAGAGTTGCTTTTCTTGGCAAAAGAGAGCTTAAAGTGCTTTCTGGCTGCTAGAGACATGCAGAAAGAGCAAGTGTGGCAGAATGTGTTCCAAAGCAGCTGGAGCTACCACGGGCTCCTGACAGGCTTCTTTTCACTTGGAGAACACAGAAAACACACCAAGGTGCTGCTGCAAGCAAAGTTACAGAAGTCCCCCTGAGAGTTGCTTTTCTGGGGCAAAAGAGCGCTTTACAGGGCTTTCTGGCTGCTAGAGACATGCAGAAAGGGCAAGTGTGGCAGAATGTGTTCCAAAGCAGCTGGAGCTACCACGGGCTCCGGACAGGCTTCTTTTCACTTGGAGAACACAGAAAACACACCAAGGTGCTGCTGCAAGCAAAGTTACAGAAGTCCCCCTGAGAGTTGCTTTTCTCGGGCAAAAGAGTGCTTTACAGCGCTTTCTGGCTGCTAGAGACATGCAGAAAGAGCAAGTGTGGCAGAATGTGTTCCAAAGCAGCTGGAGCTACCACGGGCTCCGGACAGGCTTCTTTTCACTTGGAGAACACAGAAAACACACCAAGGTGCTGCTGCAAGCAAAGTTACAGAACCCCCCCGTGAGAGGCGCCAAGCTCTGTGTGCAGAGTTGCTTTTCTTGGCAAAAGAGAGCTTAAAGTGCTTTCTGGCTGCTAGAGACATGCAGAAAGAGCAAGTGTGGCAGAATGTGTTCCAAAGCAGCTGGAGCTACCACGGGCTCCTGACAGGCTTCTTTTCACTTGGAGAACACAGAAAACACACCAAGGTGCTGCTGCAAGCAAAGTTACAGAAGTCCCCCTGAGAGTTGCTTTTCTCGGGCAAAAGAGCGCTTTACAGGGCTTTCTGGCTGCTAGAGACATGCAGAAAGGGCAAGTGTGGCAGAATGTGTTCCAAAGCAGCTGGAGCTACCACGGGCTCCTGACAGGCTTCTTTTCACTTGGAGAACACAGAAAACACACCAAGGTGCTGCTGCAAGCAAAGTTACAGAAGTCCCCCTGAGAGTTGCTTTTCTCGGGCAAAAGAGGGCTTTACAGCGCTTTCTGGCTGCTAGAGACATGCAGAAAGAGCAAGTGTGGCAGAATGTGTTCCCAATCAGCTGGAGCTACCACGGGCTCCTGACAGGCTTCTTTTCACTTGGAGAACACAGAAAACACACCAAGGTGCTGCTGCAAGCAAAGTTACAGAAGTCCCCCTGAGAGGCCCCAAGCTCTGTGTGCAGAGTTGCTTTTCTTGGCAAAAGAGAGCTTAAAGTGCTTTCTGGCTGCTAGAGACATGCAGAAAGAGCAAGTGTGGCAGAATGTGTTCCAAAGCAGCTGGAGCTACCACGGGCTCCGGACAGGCTTATTTTCACTTGGAGAACGCAGAAAACACACCAAGGTGCTGCTGCAAGCAAAGTTACAGAAGTCCCCCTGAGAGTTGCTTTTCTCGGGCAAAAGAGCGCTTTACAGCGCTTTCTGGCTGCTAGAGACATGCAGAAAGAGCAAGTGTGGCAGAATGTGTTCCCAAGCAGCTGGAGCTACCACGGGCTCCTGACAGGCTTCTTTTCACTTGGAGAACACAGAAAACACACCAAGGTGCTGCTGCATGCAAAGTTACAGAAGTCCCCCTGAGAGTTGCTTTTCTCGGGGAAAAGAGCGCTTTACAGGGCTTTCTGGCTGCTAGAGACATGCAGAAAGGGCAAGTGTGGCAGAATGTGTTCCAAAGCAGCTGGAGCTACCATGGGCTCCTGACAAGCTTCTTTTCACTTGGAGAACACAGAAAACACACCAAGGTGCTGCTGCAAGCAAAGTTACAGAAGTCCCCCTGAGAGTTGCTTTTCTCGGGCAAAAGAGGGCTTTACAGCGCTTTCTGGCTGCTAGCGACCTGCAGAAAGAGCAAGTGTGGCAGAATGTGTTCCCAATCAGCTGGAGCTACCACGGGCTCCTGACAGGCTTCTTTTCACTTGGAGAACACAGAAAACACACCAAGGTGCTGCTGCAAGCAAAGTTACAGAAGTCCCCCTGAGAGTTGCTTTTCTCGGGCAAAAGAGCGCTTTACAGGGCTTTCTGGCTGCTAGAGACATGCAGAAAGAGCAAGTGTGGCAGAATGTGTTCCCAATCAGCTGGAGCTACCAGGGGCTCCTGACAGGCTTCTTTTCACTTGGAGAACACAGAAAACACACCAAGGTGCTGCTGCAAGCAAAGTTACAGAAGTCCCCCTGAGAGTTGCTTTTCTCGGGCAAAAGAGCGCTTTACAGGGCTTTCTGGCTGCTAGAGACATGCAGAAAGAGCAAGTGTGGCAGAATGTGTTCCAAAGCAGCTGGAGCTACCACGGGCTCCTGACAGGCTTCTTTTCACTTGGAGAACACAGAAAACACACCAAGGTGCTGCTGCAAGCAAAGTTACAGAAGTCCCCCTGAGAGTTGCTTTTCTCGGGCAAAAGAGCGCTTTACAGGGCTTTCTGGCTGCTAGAGACATGCAGAAAGAGCAAGTGTGGCAGAATGTGTTCCAAAGCAGCTGGAGCTACCACGGGCTCCTGACAGGCTTCTTTTCACTTGGAGAACACAGAAAACACACCAAGGTGCTGCTGCAAGCAAAGTTACAGAAGTCCCCCTGAGAGTTGCTTTTCTCGGGTAAAAGAGGGCTTTACAGCGCTTTCTGGCTGCTAGCGACATGCAGAAAGAGCAAGTGTGGCAGAATGTGTTCCCAAGCAGCTGGAGCTACCACGGGCTCCTGACAGGCTTCTTTTCACTTGGAGAACACAGAAAACACACCAAGGTGCTGCTGCAAGCAAAGTTACAGAAGTCCCCCTGAGAGGCGCCAAGCTCTGTGTGCAGAGTTGCTTTTCTTGGCAAAAGAGAGCTTAAAGTGCTTTCTGGCTGCTAGAGACATGCAGAAAGAGCAAGTGTGGCAGAATGTGTTCCCAATCAGCTGGAGCTACCACGGGCTCCTGACAGGCTTCTTTTCACTTGGAGAACACAGAAAACACACCAAGGTGCTGCTGCAAGCAAAGTTACAGAAGTCCCCCTGAGAGTTGCTTTTCTCGGGCAAAAGAGCGCTTTACAGGGCTTTCTGGCTGCTAGAGACATGCAGAAAGAGCAAGTGTGGCAGAATGTGTTCCCAAGCAGCTGGAGCTACCACGGGCTCCTGACAGGCTTCTTTTCACTTGGAGAACACAGAAAACACACCAAGGTGCTGCTGCAAGCAAAGTTACAGAAGTCCCCCTGAGAGTTGCTTTTCTCGGGCAAAAGAGCGCTTTACAGGGCTTTCTGGCTGCTAGAGACATGCAGAAAGGGCAAGTGTGGCAGAATGTGTTCCAAAGCAGCTGGAGCTACCAGGGGCTCCTGACAGGCTTCTTTTCACTTGGAGAACACAGAAAACACACCAAGGTGCTGCTGCAAGCAAAGTTACAGAAGTCCCCCTGAGAGTTGCTTTTCTCGGGCAAAAGAGCGCATTACAGCGCTTTCTGGCTGCTAGAGACATGCAGAAAGAGCAAGTGTGGCAGAATGTGTTCCAAAGCAGCTGGAGCTACCACGGGCTCCTGACAGGCTTCTTTTCACTTGGAGAACACAGACAACACACCAAGGTGCTGCTGCAAGCAAAGTTACAGAAGTCCCCCTGAGAGTTGCTTTTCTCGGGCAAAAGAGCGCTTTACAGCGCTTTCTGGCTGCTAGCGACATGCAGAAAGAGCAAGTGTGGCAGAATGTGTTCCAAAGCAGCTGGAGCTACCACGGGCTCCGGACAGGCTTCTTTTCACTTGGAGAACACAGAAAACACACCAAGGTGCTGCTGCAAGCAAAGTTACAGAAGTCCCCCTGAGTGTTGCTTTTCTCGGGCAAAAGAGCGCTTTACAGGGCTTTCTGGCTGCTAGAGACATGCAGAAAGGGCAAGTGTGGCAGAATGTGTTCCAAAGCAGCTGGAGCTACCACGGGCTCCTGACAGGCTTCTTTTCACTTGGAGAACACAGAAAACACACCAAGGTGCTGCTGCAAGCAAAGTTACAGAAGTCCCCCTGAGAGTTGCTTTTCTCGGGCAAAAGAGGGCTTTACAGCGCTTTCTGGCTGCTAGAGACATGCAGAAAGAGCAAGTGTGGCAGAATGTGTTCCAAAGCAGCTGGAGCTACCACGGGCTCCTGACAGGCTTCTTTTCACTTGGAGAACACAGAAAACACACCAAGGTGCTGCTGCAAGCAAAGTTACAGAAGTCCCCCTGAGAGTTGCTTTTCTCGGGCAAAAGAGGGCTTTACAGCGCTTTCTGGCTGCTAGAGACATGCAGAAAGAGCAAGTGTGGCAGAATGTGTTCCCAATCAGCTGGAGCTACCAGGGGCTCCTGACAGGCTTCTTTTCACTTGGAGAACACAGAAAACACACCAAGGTGCTGCTGCATGCAAAGTTACAGAAGTCCCCCTGAGAGTTGCTTTTCTCGGGCAAAAGAGTGCTTTACAGCGCTTTCTGGCTGCTAGAGACATGCAGAAAGAGCAAGTGTGGCAGAATGTGTTCCAAAGCAGCTGGAGCTACCACGGGCTCCTGACAGGCTTCTTTTCACTTGGAGAACACAGAAAACACACCAAGGTGCTGCTGCAAGCAAAGTTACAGAAGTCCCCCTGAGAGTTGCTTTTCTCGGGCAAAAGAGCGCTTTACAGCGCTTTCTGGCTGCTAGAGACATGCAGAAAGAGCAAGTGTGGCAGAATGTGTTCCCAATCAGCTGGAGCTACCACGGGCTCCTGACAGGCTTCTTTTCACTTGGAGAACACAGAAAACACACCAAGGTGCTGCTGCAAGCAAAGTTACAGAAGTCCCCCTGAGAGGCCCCAAGCTCTGTGTGCAGAGTTGCTTTTCTTGGTAAAAGAGGGCTTTACAGCGCTTTCTGGCTGCTAGAGACATGCAGAAAGAGCAAGTGTGGCAGAATGTGTTCCAAAGCAGCTGGAGCTACCACGGGCTCCTGACAGGCTTCTTTTCACTTGGAGAACACAGAAAACACACCAAGGTGCTGCTGCAAGCAAAGTTACAGAAGTCCCCCTGAGAGTTGCTTTTCTCGGGCAAAAGAGCGCTTTACAGCGCTTTCTGGCTGCTAGAGACATGCAGAAAGAGCAAGTGTGGCAGAATGTGTTCCAAAGCAGCTGGAGCTACCACGGGCTCCTGACAGGCTTCTTTTCACTTGGAGAACACAGAAAACACCCCAAGGTGCTGCTGCAAGCAAAGTTACAGAACCCCCCCGTGAGAGGCGCCAAGCTCTGTGTGCAGAGTTGCTTTTCTTGGCAAAAGAGAGCTTAAAGTGCTTTCTGGCTGCTAGAGACATGCAGAAAGAGCAAGTGTGGCAGAATGTGTTCCAAAGCAGCTGGAGCTACCACGGGCTCCTGACAGGCTTCTTTTCACTTGGAGAACACAGAAAACACACCAAGGTGCTGCTGCAAGCAAAGTTACAGAAGTCCCCCTGAGAGTTGCTTTTCTCGGGCAAAAGAGCGCTTTACAGGGCTTTCTGGCTGCTAGAGACATGCAGAAAGGGCAAGTGTGGCAGAATGTGTTCCCAATCAGCTGGAGCTACCACGGGCTCCTGACAGGCTTCTTTTCACTTGGAGAACACAGAAAACACACCAAGGTGCTGCTGCAAGCAAAGTTACAGAAGTCCCCCTGAGAGTTGCTTTTCTCGGGCAAAAGAGGGCTTTACAGCGCTTTCTGGCTGCTAGCGACATGCAGAAAGAGCAAGTGTGGCAGAATGTGTTCCCAATCAGCTGGAGCTACCACGGGCTCCTGACAGGCTTCTTTTCACTTGGAGAACACAGAAAACACACCAAGGTGCTGCTGCAAGCAAAGTTACAGAAGTCCCCCTGAGAGTTGCTTTTCTCGGGCAAAAGAGCGCTTTACAGGGCTTTCTGGCTGCTAGAGACATGCAGAAAGAGCAAGTGTGGCAGAATGTGTTCCCAATCAGCTGGAGCTACCACGGGCTCCTGACAGGCTTCTTTTCACTTGGAGAACACAGAAAACACACCAAGGTGCTGCTGCAAGCAAAGTTACAGAAGTCCCCCTGAGAGTTGCTTTTCTCGGGCAAAAGAGTGCTTTACAGGGCTTTCTGGCTGCTAGAGACATGCAGAAAGGGCAAGTGTGGCAGAATGTGTTCCAAAGCAGCTGGAGCTACCACGGGCTCCTGACAGGCTTCTTTTCACTTGGAGAACACAGAAAACACACCAAGGTGCTGCTGCAAGCAAAGTTACAGAAGTCCCCCTGAGAGTTGCTTTTCTCGGGCAAAAGAGGGCTTTACAGCGCTTTCTGGCTGCTAGAGACATGCAGAAAGAGCAAGTGTGGCAGAATGTGTTCCCAATCAGCTGGAGCTACCACGGGCTCCGGACAGGCTTCTTTTCACTTGGAGAACACAGAAAACACACCAAGGTGCTGCTGCATGCAAAGTTACAGAAGTCCCCCTGAGAGTTGCTTTTCTCGGGCAAAAGAGCGCTTTACAGGGCTTTCTGGCTGCTAGAGACATGCAGAAAGGGCAAGTGTGGCAGAATGTGTTCCAAAGCAGCTGGAGCTACCACGGGCTCCTGACAGGCTTCTTTTCACTTGGAGAACACAGAAAACACACCAAGGTGCTGCTGCAAGCAAAGTTACAGAAGTCCCCCTGAGAGTTGCTTTTCTCGGGCAAAAGAGGGCTTTACAGCGCTTTCTGGCTGCTAGAGACATGCAGAAAGAGCAAGTGTGGCAGAATGTGTTCCCAATCAGCTGGAGCTACCACGGGCTCCTGACAGGCTTCTTTTCACTTGGAGAACACAGAAAACACCCCAAGGTGCTGCTGCAAGCAAAGTTACAGAAGTCCCCCTGAGAGGCCCCAAGCTCTGTGTGCAGAGTTGCTTTTCTTGGCAAAAGAGAGCTTAAAGTGCTTTCTGGCTGCTAGAGACATGCAGAAAGAGCAAGTGTGGCAGAATGTGTTCCAAAGCAGCTGGAGCTACCACGGGCTCCTGACAGGCTTCTTTTCACTTGGAGAACACAGAAAACACACCAAGGTGCTGCTGCAAGCAAAGTTACAGAAGTCCCCCTGAGAGTTGCTTTTCTGGGGCAAAAGAGCGCTTTACAGGGCTTTCTGGCTGCTAGAGACATGCAGAAAGAGCAAGTGTGGCAGAATGTGTTCCAAAGCAGCTGGAGCTACCACGGGCTCCTGACAGGCTTCTTTTCACTTGGAGAACACAGAAAACACCCCAAGGTGCTGCTGCAAGCAAAGTTACAGAAGTCCCCCTGAGAGGCCCCAAGCTCTGTGTGCAGAGTTGCTTTTCTTGGCAAAAGAGAGCTTAAAGTGCTTTCTGGCTGCTAGAGACATGCAGAAAGAGCAAGTGTGGCAGAATGTGTTCCCAATCAGCTGGAGCTACCACGGGCTCCTGACAGGCTTCTTTTCACTTGGAGAACACAGAAAACACACCAAGGTGCTGCTGCAAGCAAAGTTACAGAAGTCCCCCTGAGAGTTGCTTTTCTCGGGCAAAAGAGCGCTTTACAGGGCTTTCTGGCTGCTAGAGACATGCAGAAAGGGCAAGTGTGGCAGAATGTGTTCCAAAGCAGCTGGAGCTACCACGGGCTCCTGACAGGCTTCTTTTCACTTGGAGAACACAGAAAACACACCAAGGTGCTGCTGCAAGCAAAGTTACAGAAGTCCCCCTGAGAGTTGCTTTTCTCGGGCAAAAGAGGGCTTTACAGCGCTTTCTGGCTGCTAGAGACATGCAGAAAGAGCAAGTGTGGCAGAATGTGTTCCCAATCAGCTGGAGCTACCACGGGCTCCTGACAGGCTTCTTTTCACTTGGAGAACACAGAAAACACACCAAGGTGCTGCTGCAAGCAAAGTTACAGAAGTCCCCCTGAGAGGCCCCAAGCTCTGTGTGCAGAGTTGCTTTTCTTGGCAAAAGAGAGCTTAAAGTGCTTTCTGGCTGCTAGAGACATGCAGAAAGAGCAAGTGTGGCAGAATGTGTTCCAAAGCAGCTGGAGCTACCACGGGCTCCGGACAGGCTTATTTTCACTTGGAGAACGCAGAAAACACACCAAGGTGCTGCTGCAAGCAAAGTTACAGAAGTCCCCCTGAGAGTTGCTTTTCTCGGGGAAAAGAGCGCTTTACAGCGCTTTCTGGCTGCTAGAGACATGCAGAAAGAGCAAGTGTGGCAGAATGTGTTCCCAAGCAGCTAGAGCTACCACGGGCTCCTGACAGGCTTCTTTTCACTTGGAGAACACAGAAAACACACCAAGGTGCTGCTGCATGCAAAGTTACAGAAGTCCCCCTGAGAGTTGCTTTTCTCGGGGAAAAGAGCGCTTTACAGGGCTTTCTGGCTGCTAGAGACATGCAGAAAGGGCAAGTGTGGCAGAATGTGTTCCAAAGCAGCTGGAGCTACCATGGGCTCCTGACAGGCTTCTTTTCACTTGGAGAACACAGAAAACACACCAAGGTGCTGCTGCAAGCAAAGTTACAGAAGTCCCCCTGAGAGTTGCTTTTCTCGGGCAAAAGAGGGCTTTACAGCGCTTTCTGGCTGCTAGCGACCTGCAGAAAGAGCAAGTGTGGCAGAATGTGTTCCCAATCAGCTGGAGCTACCAGGGGCTCCTGACAGGCTTCTTTTCACTTGGAGAACACAGAAAACACACCAAGGTGCTGCTGCAAGCAAAGTTACAGAAGTCCCCCTGAGAGTTGCTTTTCTCGGGCAAAAGAGCGCTTTACAGGGCTTTCTGGCTGCTAGAGACATGCAGAAAGAGCAAGTGTGGCAGAATGTGTTCCCAATCAGCTGGAGCTACCAGGGGCTCCTGACAGGCTTCTTTTCACTTGGAGAACACAGAAAACACACCAAGGTGCTGCTGCAAGCAAAGTTACAGAAGTCCCCCTGAGAGTTGCTTTTCTCGGGCAAAAGAGCGCTTTACAGGGCTTTCTGGCTGCTAGAGACATGCAGAAAGAGCAAGTGTGGCAGAATGTGTTCCAAAGCAGCTGGAGCTACCACGGGCTCCTGACAGGCTTCTTTTCACTTGGAGAACACAGAAAACACACCAAGGTGCTGCTGCAAGCAAAGTTACAGAAGTCCCCCTGAGAGTTGCTTTTCTCGGGCAAAAGAGCGCTTTACAGGGCTTTCTGGCTGCTAGAGACATGCAGAAAGAGCAAGTGTGGCAGAATGTGTTCCAAAGCAGCTGGAGCTACCACGGGCTCCTGACAGGCTTCTTTTCACTTGGAGAACACAGAAAACACACCAAGGTGCTGCTGCAAGCAAAGTTACAGAAGTCCCCCTGAGAGTTGCTTTTCTCGGGTAAAAGAGGGCTTTACAGCGCTTTCTGGCTGCTAGCGACATGCAGAAAGAGCAAGTGTGGCAGAATGTGTTCCCAAGCAGCTGGAGCTACCACGGGCTCCTGACAGGCTTCTTTTCACTTGGAGAACACAGAAAACACACCAAGGTGCTGCTGCAAGCAAAGTTACAGAAGTCCCCCTGAGAGGCCCCAAGCTCTGTGTGCAGAGTTGCTTTTCTTGGCAAAAGAGAGCTTAAAGTGCTTTCTGGCTGCTAGAGACATGCAGAAAGAGCAAGTGTGGCAGAATGTGTTCCCAAGCAGCTGGAGCTACCACGGGCTCCTGACAGGCTTCTTTTCACTTGGAGAACACAGAAAACACACCAAGGTGCTGCTGCAAGCAAAGTTACAGAAGTCCCCCTGAGAGTTGCTTTTCTCGGGCAAAAGAGGGCTTTACAGCGCTTTCTGGCTGCTAGAGACATGCAGAAAGAGCAAGTGTGGCAGAATGTGTTCCAAAGCAGCTGGAGCTACCACGGGCTCCGGACAGGCTTCTTTTCACTTGGAGAACACAGAAAACACACCAAGGTGCTGCTGCAAGCAAAGTTACAGAAGTCCCCCGTGAGAGGCACCAAGCTCTGTGTGCAGAGTTGCTTTTCTTGGCAAAAGAGAGCTTAAAGTGCTTTCTGGCTGCTAGAGACATGCAGAAAGAGCAAGTGTGGCAGAATGTGTTCCAAAGCAGCTGGAGCTACCACGGGCTCCTGACAGGCTTCTTTTCACTTGGAGAACGCAGAAAACACACCAAGGTGCTGCTGCAAGCAAAGTTACAGAAGTCCCCCTGAGAGTTGCTTTTCTCGGGGAAAAGAGCGCTTTACAGGGCTTTCTGGCTGCTAGAGACATGCAGAAAGAGCAAGTGTGGCAGAATGTGTTCCCAAGCAGCTGGAGCTACCACGGGCTCCTGACAGGCTTCTTTTCACTTGGAGAACACAGAAAACACACCAAGGTGCTGCTGCAAGCAAAGTTACAGAAGTCCCCCTGAGAGTTGCTTTTCTCGGGCAAAAGAGCGCTTTACAGGGCTTTCTGGCTGCTAGAGACATGCAGAAAGGGCAAGTGTGGCAGAATGTGTTCCCAAGCAGCTGGAGCTACCACGGGCTCCTGACAGGCTTCTTTTCACTTGGAGAACACAGAAAACACACCAAGGTGCTGCTGCAAGCAAAGTTACAGAAGTCCCCCTGAGAGTTGCTTTTCTCGGGCAAAAGAGCGCATTACAGCGCTTTCTGGCTGCTAGAGACATGCAGAAAGAGCAAGTGTGGCAGAATGTGTTCCCAAGCAGCTAGAGCTACCACGGGCTCCTGACAGGCTTCTTTTCACTTGGAGAACACAGACAACACACCAAGGTGCTGCTGCAAGCAAAGTTACAGAAGTCCCCCTGAGAGTTGCTTTTCTCGGGCAAAAGACGGCTTTACAGCGCTTTCTGGCTGCTAGAGACATGCAGAAAGAGCAAGTGTGGCAGAATGTGTTCCAAAGCAGCTGGAGCTACCACGGGCTCCGGACAGGCTTCTTTTCACTTGGAGAACACAGAAAACACACCAAGGTGCTGCTGCAAGCAAAGTTACAGAAGTCCCCCTGAGAGTTGCTTTTCTCGGGCAAAAGAGCGCTTTACAGGGCTTTCTGGCTGCTAGAGACATGCAGAAAGGGCAAGTGTGGCAGAATGTGTTCCAAAGCAGCTGGAGCTACCACGGGCTCCTGACAGGCTTCTTTTCACTTGGAGAACACAGAAAACACACCAAGGTGCTGCTGCAAGCAAAGTTACAGAAGTCCCCCTGAGAGTTGCTTTTCTCGGGCAAAAGAGGGCTTTACAGCGCTTTCTGGCTGCTAGAGACATGCAGAAAGAGCAAGTGTGGCAGAATGTGTTCCAAAGCAGCTGGAGCTACCACGGGCTCCTGACAGGCTTCTTTTCACTTGGAGAACACAGAAAACACACCAAGGTGCTGCTGCAAGCAAAGTTACAGAAGTCCCCCTGAGAGTTGCTTTTCTCGGGCAAAAGAGGGCTTTACAGCGCTTTCTGGCTGCTAGAGACATGCAGAAAGAGCAAGTGTGGCAGAATGTGTTCCCAATCAGCTGGAGCTACCAGGGGCTCCTGACAGGCTTCTTTTCACTTGGAGAACACAGAAAACACACCAAGGTGCTGCTGCATGCAAAGTTACAGAAGTCCCCCTGAGAGTTGCTTTTCTCGGGCAAAAGAGTGCTTTACAGCGCTTTCTGGCTGCTAGAGACATGCAGAAAGAGCAAGTGTGGCAGAATGTGTTCCAAAGCAGCTGGAGCTACCACGGGCTCCTGACAGGCTTCTTTTCACTTGGAGAACACAGAAAACACACCAAGGTGCTGCTGCAAGCAAAGTTACAGAAGTCCCCCTGAGAGTTGCTTTTCTCGGGCAAAAGAGCTCTTTACAGGGCTTTCTGGCTGCTAGAGACATGCAGAAAGGGCAAGTGTGGCAGAATGTGTTCCAAAGCAGCTGGAGCTACCACGGGCTCCTGACAGGCTTCTTTTCACTTGGAGAACACAGAAAACACCCCAAGGTGCTGCTGCAAGCAAAGTTACAGAAGTCCCCCTGAGAGTTGCTTTTCTCGGGCAAAAGAGGGCTTTACAGCGCTTTCTGGCTGCTAGAGACATGCAGAAAGAGCAAGTGTGGCAGAATGTGTTCCCAATCAGCTGGAGCTACCACGGGCTCCTGACAGGCTTCTTTTCACTTGGAGAACACAGAAAACACACCAAGGTGCTGCTGCAAGCAAAGTTACAGAAGTCCCCCTGAGAGGCCCCAAGCTCTGTGTGCAGAGTTGCTTTTCTTGGTAAAAGAGGGCTTTACAGCGCTTTCTGGCTGCTAGAGACATGCAGAAAGAGCAAGTGTGGCAGAATGTGTTCCAAAGCAGCTGGAGCTACCACGGGCTCCTGACAGGCTTCTTTTCACTTGGAGAACACAGAAAACACACCAAGGTGCTGCTGCAAGCAAAGTTACAGAAGTCCCCCTGAGAGTTGCTTTTCTCGGGCAAAAGAGCGCTTTACAGCGCTTTCTGGCTGCTAGAGACATGCAGAAAGAGCAAGTGTGGCAGAATGTGTTCCAAAGCAGCTGGAGCTACCACGGGCTCCTGACAGGCTTCTTTTCACTTGGAGAACACAGAAAACACCCCAAGGTGCTGCTGCAAGCAAAGTTACAGAACCCCCCCGTGAGAGGCGCCAAGCTCTGTGTGCAGAGTTGCTTTTCTTGGCAAAAGAGAGCTTAAAGTGCTTTCTGGCTGCTAGAGACATGCAGAAAGAGCAAGTGTGGCAGAATGTGTTCCAAAGCAGCTGGAGCTACCACGGGCTCCTGACAGGCTTCTTTTCACTTGGAGAACACAGAAAACACACCAAGGTGCTGCTGCAAGCAAAGTTACAGAAGTCCCCCTGAGAGTTGCTTTTCTCGGGCAAAAGAGCGCTTTACAGCGCTTTCTGGCTGCTAGAGACATGCAGAAAGGGCAAGTGTGGCAGAATGTGTTCCCAATCAGCTGGAGCTACCACGGGCTCCTGACAGGCTTCTTTTCACTTGGAGAACACAGAAAACACACCAAGGTGCTGCTGCAAGCAAAGTTACAGAAGTCCCCCTGAGAGTTGCTTTTCTCGGGCAAAAGAGGGCTTTACAGCGCTTTCTGGCTGCTAGCGACATGCAGAAAGAGCAAGTGTGGCAGAATGTGTTCCCAATCAGCTGGAGCTACCAGGGGCTCCTGACAGGCTTCTTTTCACTTGGAGAACACAGAAAACACACCAAGGTGCTGCTGCAAGCAAAGTTTCAGAAGTCCCCCTGAGAGTTGCTTTTCTCGGGCAAAAGAGCGCTTTACAGGGCTTTCTGGCTGCTAGAGACATGCAGAAAGAGCAAGTGTGGCAGAATGTGTTCCAAAGCAGCTGGAGCTACCACGGGCTCCTGACAGGCTTCTTTTCACTTGGAGAACACAGAAAACACACCAAGGTGCTGCTGCAAGCAAAGTTACAGAAGTCCCCCTGAGAGTTGCTTTTCTCGGGCAAAAGAGTGCTTTACAGGGCTTTCTGGCTGCTAGAGACATGCAGAAAGGGCAAGTGTGGCAGAATGTGTTCCAAAGCAGCTGGAGCTACCACGGGCTCCTGACAGGCTTCTTTTCACTTGGAGAACACAGAAAACACACCAAGGTGCTGCTGCAAGCAAAGTTACAGAAGTCCCCCTGAGAGTTGCTTTTCTCGGGCAAAAGAGGGCTTTACAGCGCTTTCTGGCTGCTAGAGACATGCAGAAAGAGCAAGTGTGGCAGAATGTGTTCCCAAGCAGCTGGAGCTACCACGGGCTCCTGACAGGCTTCTTTTCACTTGGAGAACACAGAAAACACACCAAGGTGCTGCTGCATGCAAAGTTACAGAAGTCCCCCTGAGAGTTGCTTTTCTCGGGCAAAAGAGCGCTTTACAGGGCTTTCTGGCTGCTAGAGACATGCAGAAAGGGCAAGTGTGGCAGAATGTGTTCCAAAGCAGCTGGAGCTACCACGGGCTCCTGACAGGCTTCTTTTCACTTGGAGAACACAGAAAACACACCAAGGTGCTGCTGCAAGCAAAGTTACAGAAGTCCCCCTGAGAGTTGCTTTTCTCGGGCAAAAGAGGGCTTTACAGCGCTTTCTGGCTGCTAGAGACATGCAGAAAGAGCAAGTGTGGCAGAATGTGTTCCCAATCAGCTGGAGCTACCACGGGCTCCTGACAGGCTTCTTTTCACTTGGAGAACACAGAAAACACCCCAAGGTGCTGCTGCAAGCAAAGTTACAGAAGTCCCCCTGAGAGGCCCCAAGCTCTGTGTGCAGAGTTGCTTTTCTTGGCAAAAGAGAGCTTAAAGTGCTTTCTGGCTGCTAGAGACATGCAGAAAGAGCAAGTGTGGCAGAATGTGTTCCAAAGCAGCTGGAGCTACCACGGGCTCCTGACAGGCTTCTTTTCACTTGGAGAACACAGAAAACACACCAAGGTGCTGCTGCAAGCAAAGTTACAGAAGTCCCCCTGAGAGTTGCTTTTCTGGGGCAAAAGAGCGCTTTACAGGGCTTTCTGGCTGCTAGAGACATGCAGAAAGGGCAAGTGTGGCAGAATGTGTTCCAAAGCAGCTGGAGCTACTACGGGCTCCGGACAGGCTTCTTTTCACTTGGAGAACACAGAAAACACACCAAGGTGCTGCTGCAAGCAAAGTTACAGAAGTCCCCCTGAGAGTTGCTTTTCTCGGGCAAAAGAGGGCTTTACAGCGCTTTCTGGCTGCTAGCGACATGCAGAAAGAGCAAGTGTGGCAGAATGTGTTCCCAATCAGCTGGAGCTACCAGGGGCTCCTGACAGGCTTCTTTTCACTTGGAGAACACAGAAAACACACCAAGGTGCTGCTGCAAGCAAAGTTACAGAAGTCCCCCTGAGAGTTGCTTTTCTCGGGCAAAAGACGGCTTTACAGCGCTTTCTGGCTGCTAGAGACATGCAGAAAGAGCAAGTGTGGCAGAATGTGTTCCAAAGCAGCTGGAGCTACCACGGGCTCCTGACAGGCTTCTTTTCACTTGGAGAACACAGAAAACACACCAAGGTGCTGCTGCAAGCAAAGTTACAGAACCCCCCCGTGAGAGGCGCCAAGCTCTGTGTGCAGAGTTGCTTTTCTTGGCAAAAGAGAGCTTAAAGTGCTTTCTGGCTGCTAGAGACATGCAGAAAGAGCAAGTGTGGCAGAATGTGTTCCAAAGCAGCTGGAGCTACCACGGGCTCCTGACAGGCTTCTTTTCACTTGGAGAACACAGAAAACACACCAAGGTGCTGCTGCAAGCAAAGTTACAGAAGTCCCCCTGAGAGTTGCTTTTCTCGGGCAAAAGAGCGCTTTACAGGGCTTTCTGGCTGCTAGAGACATGCAGAAAGAGCAAGTGTGGCAGAATGTGTTCCAAAGCAGCTGGAGCTACCACGGGCTCCTGACAGGCTTCTTTTCACTTGGAGAACACAGAAAACACACCAAGGTGCTGCTGCAAGCAAAGTTACAGAAGTCCCCCTGAGAGTTGCTTTTCTCGGGCAAAAGAGTGCTTTACAGGGCTTTCTGGCTGCTAGAGACATGCAGAAAGAGCAAGTGTGGCAGAATGTGTTCCCAAGCAGCTGGAGCTACCACGGGCTCCTGACAGGCTTCTTTTCACTTGGAGAACACAGAAAACACACCAAGGTGCTGCTGCAAGCAAAGTTACAGAAGTCCCCCTGAGAGTTGCTTTTCTCGGGCAAAAGAGGGCTTTACAGCGCTTTCTGGCTGCTAGAGACATGCAGAAAGAGCAAGTGTGGCAGAATGTGTTCCCAATCAGCTGGAGCTACCACGGGCTCCTGACAGGCTTCTTTTCACTTGGAGAACACAGAAAACACACCAAGGTGCTGCTGCAAGCAAAGTTACAGAAGTCCCCCTGAGAGGCCCCAAGCTCTGTGTGCAGAGTTGCTTTTCTTGGCAAAAGAGAGCTTAAAGTGCTTTCTGGCTGCTAGAGACATGCAGAAAGAGCAAGTGTGGCAGAATGTGTTCCAAAGCAGCTGGAGCTACCACGGGCTCCGGACAGGCTTCTTTTCACTTGGAGAACACAGAAAACACACCAAGGTGCTGCTGCAAGCAAAGTTACAGAAGTCCCCCTGAGAGTTGCTTTTCTCGGGCAAAAGAGCGCTTTACAGGGCTTTCTGGCTGCTAGAGACATGCAGAAAGAGCAAGTGTGGCAGAATGTGTTCCAAAGCAGCTGGAGCTACCACGGGCTCCGGACAGGCTTCTTTTCACTTGGAGAACACAGAAAACACACCAAGGTGCTGCTGCAAGCAAAGTTACAGAACCCCCCCGTGAGAGGCACCAAGCTCTGTGTGCAGAGTTGCTTTTCTTGGCAAAAGAGAGCTTAAAGTGCTTTCTGGCTGCTAGAGACATGCAGAAAGAGCAAGTGTGGCAGAATGTGTTCCAAAGCAGCTGGAGCTACCACGGGCTCCTGACAGGCTTCTTTTCACTTGGAGAACGCAGAAAACACACCAAGGTGCTGCTGCAAGCAAAGTTACAGAAGTCCCCCTGAGAGTTGCTTTTCTCGGGCAAAAGAGCGCTTTACAGCGCTTTCTGGCTGCTAGAGACATGCAGAAAGAGCAAGTGTGGCAGAATGTGTTCCCAAGCAGCTGGAGCTACCACGGGCTCCTGACAGGCTTCTTTTCACTTGGAGAACACAGAAAACACACCAAGGTGCTGCTGCAAGCAAAGTTACAGAAGTCCCCCTGAGAGTTGCTTTTCTCGGGCAAAAGAGGGCTTTACAGCGCTTTCTGGCTGCTAGAGACATGCAGAAAGAGCAAGTGTGGCAGAATGTGTTCCCAATCAGCTGGAGCTACCACGGGCTCCGGACAGGCTTCTTTTCACTTGGAGAACACAGAAAACACACCAAGGTGCTGCTGCATGCAAAGTTACAGAAGTCCCCCTGAGAGTTGCTTTTCTCGGGCAAAAGAGCGCTTTACAGGGCTTTCTGGCTGCTAGAGACATGCAGAAAGAGCAAGTGTGGCAGAATGTGTTCCAAAGCAGCTGGAGCTACCACGGGCTCCTGACAGGCTTCTTTTCACTTGGAGAACACAGAAAACACACCAAGGTGCTGCTGCAAGCAAAGTTACAGAAGTCCCCCTGAGAGTTGCTTTTCTTGGTAAAAGAGGGCTTTACAGCGCTTTCTGGCTGCTAGAGACATGCAGAAAGAGCAAGTGTGGCAGAATGTGTTCCAAAGCAGCTGGAGCTACCACGGGCTCCTGACAGGCTTCTTTTCACTTGGAGAACACAGAAAACACCCCAAGGTGCTGCTGCAAGCAAAGTTACAGAAGTCCCCCTGAGAGTTGCTTTTCTCGGGCAAAAGAGCGCTTTACAGGGCTTTCTGGCTGCTAGAGACATGCAGAAAGAGCAAGTGTGGCAGAATGTGTTCCAAAGCAGCTGGAGCTACCACGGGCTCCTGACAGGCTTCTTTTCACTTGGAGAACACAGAAAACACCCCAAGGTGCTGCTGCAAGCAAAGTTACAGAACCCCCCCGTGAGAGGCGCCAAGCTCTGTGTGCAGAGTTGCTTTTCTTGGCAAAAGAGAGCTTAAAGTGCTTTCTGGCTGCTAGAGACATGCAGAAAGAGCAAGTGTGGCAGAATGTGTTCCAAAGCAGCTGGAGCTACCACGGGCTCCTGACAGGCTTCTTTTCACTTGGAGAACACAGAAAACACACCAAGGTGCTGCTGCAAGCAAAGTTACAGAAGTCCCCCTGAGAGTTGCTTTTCTCGGGCAAAAGAGCGCTTTACAGGGCTTTCTGGCTGCTAGAGACATGCAGAAAGGGCAAGTGTGGCAGAATGTGTTCCCAATCAGCTGGAGCTACCACGGGCTCCTGACAGGCTTCTTTTCACTTGGAGAACACAGAAAACACACCAAGGTGCTGCTGCAAGCAAAGTTACAGAAGTCCCCCTGAGAGTTGCTTTTCTCGGGCAAAAGAGGGCTTTACAGCGCTTTCTGGCTGCTAGAGACATGCAGAAAGAGCAAGTGTGGCAGAATGTGTTCCCAATCAGCTGGAGCTACCACGGGCTCCTGACAGGCTTCTTTTCACTTGGAGAACACAGAAAACACACCAAGGTGCTGCTGCAAGCAAAGTTTCAGAAGTCCCCCTGAGAGTTGCTTTTCTCGGGCAAAAGAGTGCTTTACAGGGCTTTCTGGCTGCTAGAGACATGCAGAAAGGGCAAGTGTGGCAGAATGTGTTCCAAAGCAGCTGGAGCTACCACGGGCTCCTGACAGGCTTCTTTTCACTTGGAGAACACAGAAAACACACCAAGGTGCTGCTGCAAGCAAAGTTACAGAAGTCCCCCTGAGAGGCCCCAAGCTCTGTGTGCAGAGTTGCTTTTCTTGGCAAAAGAGAGCTTAAAGTGCTTTCTGGCTGCTAGAGACATGCAGAAAGAGCAAGTGTGGCAGAATGTGTTCCAAAGCAGCTGGAGCTACCACGGGCTCCTGACAGGCTTCTTTTCACTTGGAGAACACAGAAAACACACCAAGGTGCTGCTGCAAGCAAAGTTACAGAAGTCCCCCTGAGAGTTGCTTTTCTCGGGCAAAAGAGGGCTTTACAGCGCTTTCTGGCTGCTAGCGACATGCAGAAAGAGCAAGTGTGGCAGAATGTGTTCCCAATCAGCTGGAGCTACCACGGGCTCCTGACAGGCTTCTTTTCACTTGGAGAACACAGAAAACACACCAAGGTGCTGCTGCAAGCAAAGTTACAGAAGTCCCCCTGAGAGTTGCTTTTCTCGGGCAAAAGACGGCTTTACAGCGCTTTCTGGCTGCTAGAGACATGCAGAAAGAGCAAGTGTGGCAGAATGTGTTCCAAAGCAGCTGGAGCTACCACGGGCTCCGGACAGGCTTCTTTTCACTTGGAGAACACAGAAAACACACCAAGGTGCTGCTGCAAGCAAAGTTACAGAACCCCCCCGTGAGAGGCGCCAAGCTCTGTGTGCAGAGTTGCTTTTCTTGGCAAAAGAGAGCTTAAAGTGCTTTCTGGCTGCTAGAGACATGCAGAAAGAGCAAGTGTGGCAGAATGTGTTCCAAAGCAGCTGGAGCTACCACGGGCTCCTGACAGGCTTCTTTTCACTTGGAGAACACAGAAAACACACCAAGGTGCTGCTGCAAGCAAAGTTACAGAAGTCCCCCTGAGAGTTGCTTTTCTCGGGCAAAAGAGCGCTTTACAGGGCTTTCTGGCTGCTAGAGACATGCAGAAAGAGCAAGTGTGGCAGAATGTGTTCCCAAGCAGCTGGAGCTACCACGGGCTCCTGACAGGCTTCTTTTCACTTGGAGAACACAGAAAACACACCAAGGTGCTGCTGCAAGCAAAGTTACAGAAGTCCCCCTGAGAGTTGCTTTTCTCGGGCAAAAGAGCGCTTTACAGGGCTTTCTGGCTGCTAGAGACATGCAGAAAGAGCAAGTGTGGCAGAATGTGTTCCAAAGCAGCTGGAGCTACCACGGGCTCCTGACAGGCTTCTTTTCACTTGGAGAACACAGAAAACACACCAAGGTGCTGCTGCAAGCAAAGTTACAGAAGTCCCCCTGAGAGTTGCTTTTCTCGGGCAAAAGAGGGCTTTACAGCGCTTTCTGGCTGCTAGAGACATGCAGAAAGAGCAAGTGTGGCAGAATGTGTTCCCAATCAGCTGGAGCTACCACGGGCTCCTGACAGGCTTCTTTTCACTTGGAGAACACAGAAAACACACCAAGGTGCTGCTGCAAGCAAAGTTACAGAAGTCCCCCTGAGAGGCCCCAAGCTCTGTGTGCAGAGTTGCTTTTCTTGGCAAAAGAGAGCTTAAAGTGCTTTCTGGCTGCTAGAGACATGCAGAAAGAGCAAGTGTGGCAGAATGTGTTCCAAAGCAGCTGGAGCTACCACGGGCTCCGGACAGGCTTCTTTTCACTTGGAGAACACAGAAAACACACCAAGGTGCTGCTGCAAGCAAAGTTACAGAAGTCCCCCTGAGAGTTGCTTTTCTCGGGCAAAAGAGCGCTTTACAGGGCTTTCTGGCTGCTAGAGACATGCAGAAAGAGCAAGTGTGGCAGAATGTGTTCCAAAGCAGCTGGAGCTACCACGGGCTCCGGACAGGCTTCTTTTCACTTGGAGAACACAGAAAACACACCAAGGTGCTGCTGCAAGCAAAGTTACAGAACCCCCCCGTGAGAGGCACCAAGCTCTGTGTGCAGAGTTGCTTTTCTTGGCAAAAGAGAGCTTAAAGTGCTTTCTGGCTGCTAGAGACATGCAGAAAGAGCAAGTGTGGCAGAATGTGTTCCAAAGCAGCTGGAGCTACCACGGGCTCCTGACAGGCTTCTTTTCACTTGGAGAACGCAGAAAACACACCAAGGTGCTGCTGCAAGCAAAGTTACAGAAGTCCCCCTGAGAGTTGCTTTTCTCGGGCAAAAGAGCGCTTTACAGCGCTTTCTGGCTGCTAGAGACATGCAGAAAGAGCAAGTGTGGCAGAATGTGTTCCCAAGCAGCTGGAGCTACCACGGGCTCCTGACAGGCTTCTTTTCACTTGGAGAACACAGAAAACACACCAAGGTGCTGCTGCAAGCAAAGTTACAGAAGTCCCCCTGAGAGTTGCTTTTCTCGGGCAAAAGAGGGCTTTACAGCGCTTTCTGGCTGCTAGAGACATGCAGAAAGAGCAAGTGTGGCAGAATGTGTTCCCAATCAGCTGGAGCTACCACGGGCTCCGGACAGGCTTCTTTTCACTTGGAGAACACAGAAAACACACCAAGGTGCTGCTGCATGCAAAGTTACAGAAGTCCCCCTGAGAGTTGCTTTTCTCGGGCAAAAGAGCGCTTTACAGGGCTTTCTGGCTGCTAGAGACATGCAGAAAGAGCAAGTGTGGCAGAATGTGTTCCAAAGCAGCTGGAGCTACCACGGGCTCCTGACAGGCTTCTTTTCACTTGGAGAACACAGAAAACACACCAAGGTGCTGCTGCAAGCAAAGTTACAGAAGTCCCCCTGAGAGTTGCTTTTCTCGGGCAAAAGAGGGCTTTACAGCGCTTTCTGGCTGCTAGAGACATGCAGAAAGAGCAAGTGTGGCAGAATGTGTTCCCAATCAGCTGGAGCTACCACGGGCTCCTGACAGGCTTCTTTTCACTTGGAGAACACAGAAAACACACCAAGGTGCTGCTGCAAGCAAAGTTACAGAACCCCCCCGTGAGAGGCGCCAAGCTCTGTGTGCAGAGTTGCTTTTCTTGGCAAAAGAGAGCTTAAAGTGCTTTCTGGCTGCTAGAGACATGCAGAAAGAGCAAGTGTGGCAGAATGTGTTCCAAAGCAGCTGGAGCTACCACGGGCTCCGGACAGGCTTCTTTTCACTTGGAGAACACAGAAAACACACCAAGGTGCTGCTGCAAGCAAAGTTACAGAAGTCCCCCTGAGAGTTGCTTTTCTCGGGCAAAAGAGCGCTTTACAGGGCTTTCTGGCTGCTAGAGACATGCAGAAAGGGCAAGTGTGGCAGAATGTGTTCCAAAGCAGCTGGAGCTACCACGGGCTCCTGACAGGCTTCTTTTCACTTGGAGAACACAGAAAACACACCAAGGTGCTGCTGCAAGCAAAGTTACAGAAGTCCCCCTGAGAGTTGCTTTTCTCGGGCAAAAGAGGGCTTTACAGCGCTTTCTGGCTGCTAGAGACATGCAGAAAGAGCAAGTGTGGCAGAATGTGTTCCAAAGCAGCTGGAGCTACCACGGGCTCCTGACAGGCTTCTTTTCACTTGGAGAACACAGAAAACACACCAAGGTGCTGCTGCAAGCAAAGTTACAGAAGTCCCCCTGAGAGTTGCTTTTCTCGGGCAAAAGAGGGCTTTACAGCGCTTTCTGGCTGCTAGAGACATGCAGAAAGAGCAAGTGTGGCAGAATGTGTTCCCAATCAGCTGGAGCTACCAGGGGCTCCTGACAGGCTTCTTTTCACTTGGAGAACACAGAAAACACACCAAGGTGCTGCTGCATGCAAAGTTACAGAAGTCCCCCTGAGAGTTGCTTTTCTCGGGCAAAAGAGTGCTTTACAGCGCTTTCTGGCTGCTAGAGACATGCAGAAAGAGCAAGTGTGGCAGAATGTGTTCCAAAGCAGCTGGAGCTACCACGGGCTCCTGACAGGCTTCTTTTCACTTGGAGAACACAGAAAACACACCAAGGTGCTGCTGCAAGCAAAGTTACAGAAGTCCCCCTGAGAGTTGCTTTTCTCGGGCAAAAGAGCGCTTTACAGGGCTTTCTGGCTGCTAGAGACATGCAGAAAGGGCAAGTGTGGCAGAATGTGTTCCAAAGCAGCTGGAGCTACCACGGGCTCCTGACAGGCTTCTTTTCACTTGGAGAACACAGAAAACACCCCAAGGTGCTGCTGCAAGCAAAGTTACAGAAGTCCCCCTGAGAGTTGCTTTTCTCGGGCAAAAGAGGGCTTTACAGCGCTTTCTGGCTGCTAGAGACATGCAGAAAGAGCAAGTGTGGCAGAATGTGTTCCCAATCAGCTGGAGCTACCACGGGCTCCGGACAGGCTTCTTTTCACTTGGAGAACACAGAAAACACACCAAGGTGCTGCTGCAAGCAAAGTTACAGAAGTCCCCCTGAGAGGCCCCAAGCTCTGTGTGCAGAGTTGCTTTTCTTGGTAAAAGAGGGCTTTACAGCGCTTTCTGGCTGCTAGAGACATGCAGAAAGAGCAAGTGTGGCAGAATGTGTTCCAAAGCAGCTGGAGCTACCACGGGCTCCTGACAGGCTTCTTTTCACTTGGAGAACACAGAAAACACACCAAGGTGCTGCTGCAAGCAAAGTTACAGAAGTCCCCCTGAGAGTTGCTTTTCTCGGGCAAAAGAGCGCTTTACAGCGCTTTCTGGCTGCTAGAGACATGCAGAAAGAGCAAGTGTGGCAGAATGTGTTCCAAAGCAGCTGGAGCTACCACGGGCTCCTGACAGGCTTCTTTTCACTTGGAGAACACAGAAAACACACCAAGGTGCTGCTGCAAGCAAAGTTACAGAACCCCCCCGTGAGAGGCGCCAAGCTCTGTGTGCAGAGTTGCTTTTCTTGGCAAAAGAGAGCTTAAAGTGCTTTCTGGCTGCTAGAGACATGCAGAAAGAGCAAGTGTGGCAGAATGTGTTCCAAAGCAGCTGGAGCTACCACGGGCTCCTGACAGGCTTCTTTTCACTTGGAGAACACAGAAAACACACCAAGGTGCTGCTGCAAGCAAAGTTACAGAAGTCCCCCTGAGAGTTGCTTTTCTCGGGCAAAAGAGCGCTTTACAGGGCTTTCTGGCTGCTAGAGACATGCAGAAAGGGCAAGTGTGGCAGAATGTGTTCCCAATCAGCTGGAGCTACCACGGGCTCCTGACAGGCTTCTTTTCACTTGGAGAACACAGAAAACACACCAAGGTGCTGCTGCAAGCAAAGTTACAGAAGTCCCCCTGAGAGTTGCTTTTCTCGGGCAAAAGAGGGCTTTACAGCGCTTTCTGGCTGCTAGCGACATGCAGAAAGAGCAAGTGTGGCAGAATGTGTTCCCAATCAGCTGGAGCTACCACGGGCTCCTGACAGGCTTCTTTTCACTTGGAGAACACAGAAAACACACCAAGGTGCTGCTGCAAGCAAAGTTTCAGAAGTCCCCCTGAGAGTTGCTTTTCTCGGGCAAAAGAGCGCTTTACAGGGCTTTCTGGCTGCTAGAGACATGCAGAAAGAGCAAGTGTGGCAGAATGTGTTCCAAAGCAGCTGGAGCTACCACGGGCTCCTGACAGGCTTCTTTTCACTTGGAGAACACAGAAAACACACCAAGGTGCTGCTGCAAGCAAAGTTACAGAAGTCCCCCTGAGAGTTGCTTTTCTCGGGCAAAAGAGTGCTTTACAGGGCTTTCTGGCTGCTAGAGACATGCAGAAAGGGCAAGTGTGGCAGAATGTGTTCCAAAGCAGCTGGAGCTACCACGGGCTCCTGACAGGCTTCTTTTCACTTGGAGAACACAGAAAACACACCAAGGTGCTGCTGCAAGCAAAGTTACAGAAGTCCCCCTGAGAGTTGCTTTTCTCGGGCAAAAGAGGGCTTTACAGCGCTTTCTGGCTGCTAGAGACATGCAGAAAGAGCAAGTGTGGCAGAATGTGTTCCCAATCAGCTGGAGCTACCACGGGCTCCGGACAGGCTTCTTTTCACTTGGAGAACACAGAAAACACACCAAGGTGCTGCTGCATGCAAAGTTACAGAAGTCCCCCTGAGAGTTGCTTTTCTCGGGCAAAAGAGCGCTTTACAGGGCTTTCTGGCTGCTAGAGACATGCAGAAAGGGCAAGTGTGGCAGAATGTGTTCCAAAGCAGCTGGAGCTACCACGGGCTCCTGACAGGCTTCTTTTCACTTGGAGAACACAGAAAACACACCAAGGTGCTGCTGCAAGCAAAGTTACAGAAGTCCCCCTGAGAGTTGCTTTTCTCGGGCAAAAGAGGGCTTTACAGGGCTTTCTGGCTGCTAGAGACATGCAGAAAGAGCAAGTGTGGCAGAATGTGTTCCCAATCAGCTGGAGCTACCACGGGCTCCTGACAGGCTTCTTTTCACTTGGAGAACACAGAAAACACCCCAAGGTGCTGCTGCAAGCAAAGTTACAGAAGTCCCCCTGAGAGGCCCCAAGCTCTGTGTGCAGAGTTGCTTTTCTTGGCAAAAGAGAGCTTAAAGTGCTTTCTGGCTGCTAGAGACATGCAGAAAGAGCAAGTGTGGCAGAATGTGTTCCAAAGCAGCTGGAGCTACCACGGGCTCCTGACAGGCTTCTTTTCACTTGGAGAACACAGAAAACACACCAAGGTGCTGCTGCAAGCAAAGTTACAGAAGTCCCCCTGAGAGTTGCTTTTCTGGGGCAAAAGAGCGCTTTACAGGGCTTTCTGGCTGCTAGAGACATGCAGAAAGGGCAAGTGTGGCAGAATGTGTTCCAAAGCAGCTGGAGCTACCACGGGCTCCGGACAGGCTTCTTTTCACTTGGAGAACACAGAAAACACACCAAGGTGCTGCTGCAAGCAAAGTTACAGAAGTCCCCCTGAGAGTTGCTTTTCTCGGGCAAAAGAGGGCTTTACAGCGCTTTCTGGCTGCTAGCGACATGCAGAAAGAGCAAGTGTGGCAGAATGTGTTCCCAATCAGCTGGAGCTACCAGGGGCTCCTGACAGGCTTCTTTTCACTTGGAGAACACAGAAAACACACCAAGGTGCTGCTGCAAGCAAAGTTACAGAAGTCCCCCTGAGAGTTGCTTTTCTCGGGCAAAAGACGGCTTTACAGCGCTTTCTGGCTGCTAGAGACATGCAGAAAGAGCAAGTGTGGCAGAATGTGTTCCAAAGCAGCTGGAGCTACCACGGGCTCCGGACAGGCTTCTTTTCACTTGGAGAACACAGAAAACACACCAAGGTGCTGCTGCAAGCAAAGTTACAGAACCCCCCCGTGAGAGGCGCCAAGCTCTGTGTGCAGAGTTGCTTTTCTTGGCAAAAGAGAGCTTAAAGTGCTTTCTGGCTGCTAGAGACATGCAGAAAGAGCAAGTGTGGCAGAATGTGTTCCAAAGCAGCTGGAGCTACCACGGGCTCCTGACAGGCTTCTTTTCACTTGGAGAACACAGAAAACACACCAAGGTGCTGCTGCAAGCAAAGTTACAGAAGTCCCCCTGAGAGTTGCTTTTCTCGGGCAAAAGAGCGCTTTACAGGGCTTTCTGGCTGCTAGAGACATGCAGAAAGGGCAAGTGTGGCAGAATGTGTTCCCAATCAGCTGGAGCTACCACGGGCTCCTGACAGGCTTCTTTTCACTTGGAGAACACAGAAAACACACCAAGGTGCTGCTGCAAGCAAAGTTACAGAAGTCCCCCTGAGAGTTGCTTTTCTCGGGCAAAAGAGGGCTTTACAGCGCTTTCTGGCTGCTAGCGACATGCAGAAAGAGCAAGTGTGGCAGAATGTGTTCCCAATCAGCTGGAGCTACCACGGGCTCCTGACAGGCTTCTTTTCACTTGGAGAACACAGAAAACACACCAAGGTGCTGCTGCAAGCAAAGTTTCAGAAGTCCCCCTGAGAGTTGCTTTTCTCGGGCAAAAGAGCGCTTTACAGGGCTTTCTGGCTGCTAGAGACATGCAGAAAGAGCAAGTGTGGCAGAATGTGTTCCAAAGCAGCTGGAGCTACCACGGGCTCCTGACAGGCTTCTTTTCACTTGGAGAACACAGAAAACACACCAAGGTGCTGCTGCAAGCAAAGTTACAGAAGTCCCCCTGAGAGTTGCTTTTCTCGGGCAAAAGAGTGCTTTACAGGGCTTTCTGGCTGCTAGAGACATGCAGAAAGGGCAAGTGTGGCAGAATGTGTTCCAAAGCAGCTGGAGCTACCACGGGCTCCTGACAGGCTTCTTTTCACTTGGAGAACACAGAAAACACACCAAGGTGCTGCTGCAAGCAAAGTTACAGAAGTCCCCCTGAGAGTTGCTTTTCTCGGGCAAAAGAGGGCTTTACAGCGCTTTCTGGCTGCTAGAGACATGCAGAAAGAGCAAGTGTGGCAGAATGTGTTCCCAATCAGCTGGAGCTACCACGGGCTCCGGACAGGCTTCTTTTCACTTGGAGAACACAGAAAACACACCAAGGTGCTGCTGCATGCAAAGTTACAGAAGTCCCCCTGAGAGTTGCTTTTCTCGGGCAAAAGAGCGCTTTACAGGGCTTTCTGGCTGCTAGAGACATGCAGAAAGGGCAAGTGTGGCAGAATGTGTTCCAAAGCAGCTGGAGCTACCACGGGCTCCTGACAGGCTTCTTTTCACTTGGAGAACACAGAAAACACACCAAGGTGCTGCTGCAAGCAAAGTTACAGAAGTCCCCCTGAGAGTTGCTTTTCTCGGGCAAAAGAGGGCTTTACAGCGCTTTCTGGCTGCTAGAGACATGCAGAAAGAGCAAGTGTGGCAGAATGTGTTCCCAATCAGCTGGAGCTACCACGGGCTCCTGACAGGCTTCTTTTCACTTGGAGAACACAGAAAACACCCCAAGGTGCTGCTGCAAGCAAAGTTACAGAAGTCCCCCTGAGAGGCCCCAAGCTCTGTGTGCAGAGTTGCTTTTCTTGGCAAAAGAGAGCTTAAAGTGCTTTCTGGCTGCTAGAGACATGCAGAAAGAGCAAGTGTGGCAGAATGTGTTCCAAAGCAGCTGGAGCTACCACGGGCTCCTGACAGGCTTCTTTTCACTTGGAGAACACAGAAAACACACCAAGGTGCTGCTGCAAGCAAAGTTACAGAAGTCCCCCTGAGAGTTGCTTTTCTGGGGCAAAAGAGCGCTTTACAGGGCTTTCTGGCTGCTAGAGACATGCAGAAAGGGCAAGTGTGGCAGAATGTGTTCCCAATCAGCTGGAGCTACCAGGGGCTCCTGACAGGCTTCTTTTCACTTGGAGAACACAGAAAACACACCAAGGTGCTGCTGCAAGCAAAGTTACAGAAGTCCCCCTGAGAGTTGCTTTTCTCGGGCAAAAGACGGCTTTACAGCGCTTTCTGGCTGCTAGAGACATGCAGAAAGAGCAAGTGTGGCAGAATGTGTTCCAAAGCAGCTGGAGCTACCACGGGCTCCGGACAGGCTTCTTTTCACTTGGAGAACACAGAAAACACACCAAGGTGCTGCTGCAAGCAAAGTTACAGAACCCCCCCGTGAGAGGCGCCAAGCTCTGTGTTCAGAGTTGCTTTTCTTGGCAAAAGAGAGCTTAAAGTGCTTTCTGGCTGCTAGAGACATGCAGAAAGAGCAAGTGTGGCAGAATGTGTTCCAAAGCAGCTGGAGCTACCACGGGCTCCTGACAGGCTTCTTTTCACTTGGAGAACACAGAAAACACACCAAGGTGCTGCTGCAAGCAAAGTTACAGAAGTCCCCCTGAGAGTTGCTTTTCTCGGGCAAAAGAGCGCTTTACAGGGCTTTCTGGCTGCTAGAGACATGCAGAAAGAGCAAGTGTGGCAGAATGTGTTCCAAAGCAGCTGGAGCTACCACGGGCTCCTGACAGGCTTCTTTTCACTTGGAGAACACAGAAAACACACCAAGGTGCTGCTGCAAGCAAAGTTACAGAAGTCCCCCTGAGAGTTGCTTTTCTCGGGCAAAAGAGTGCTTTACAGGGCTTTCTGGCTGCTAGAGACATGCAGAAAGAGCAAGTGTGGCAGAATGTGTTCCCAAGCAGCTGGAGCTACCACGGGCTCCTGACAGGCTTCTTTTCACTTGGAGAACACAGAAAACACACCAAGGTGCTGCTGCAAGCAAAGTTACAGAAGTCCCCCTGAGAGTTGCTTTTCTCGGGCAAAAGAGCGCTTTACAGGGCTTTCTGGCTGCTAGAGACATGCAGAAAGAGCAAGTGTGGCAGAATGTGTTCCAAAGCAGCTGGAGCTACCACGGGCTCCTGACAGGCTTCTTTTCACTTGGAGAACACAGAAAACACACCAAGGTGCTGCTGCAAGCAAAGTTACAGAAGTCCCCCTGAGAGTTGCTTTTCTCGGGCAAAAGAGGGCTTTACAGCGCTTTCTGGCTGCTAGAGACATGCAGAAAGAGCAAGTGTGGCAGAATGTGTTCCCAATCAGCTGGAGCTACCACGGGCTCCTGACAGGCTTCTTTTCACTTGGAGAACACAGAAAACACACCAAGGTGCTGCTGCAAGCAAAGTTACAGAAGTCCCCCTGAGAGGCCCCAAGCTCTGTGTGCAGAGTTGCTTTTCTTGGCAAAAGAGAGCTTAAAGTGCTTTCTGGCTGCTAGAGACATGCAGAAAGAGCAAGTGTGGCAGAATGTGTTCCAAAGCAGCTGGAGCTACCACGGGCTCCGGACAGGCTTCTTTTCACTTGGAGAACACAGAAAACACACCAAGGTGCTGCTGCAAGCAAAGTTACAGAAGTCCCCCTGAGAGTTGCTTTTCTCGGGCAAAAGAGCGCTTTACAGGGCTTTCTGGCTGCTAGAGACATGCAGAAAGAGCAAGTGTGGCAGAATGTGTTCCAAAGCAGCTGGAGCTACCACGGGCTCCGGACAGGCTTCTTTTCACTTGGAGAACACAGAAAACACACCAAGGTGCTGCTGCAAGCAAAGTTACAGAACCCCCCCGTGAGAGGCACCAAGCTCTGTGTGCAGAGTTGCTTTTCTTGGCAAAAGAGAGCTTAAAGTGCTTTCTGGCTGCTAGAGACATGCAGAAAGAGCAAGTGTGGCAGAATGTGTTCCAAAGCAGCTGGAGCTACCACGGGCTCCTGACAGGCTTCTTTTCACTTGGAGAACGCAGAAAACACACCAAGGTGCTGCTGCAAGCAAAGTTACAGAAGTCCCCCTGAGAGTTGCTTTTCTCGGGCAAAAGAGCGCTTTACAGCGCTTTCTGGCTGCTAGAGACATGCAGAAAGAGCAAGTGTGGCAGAATGTGTTCCCAAGCAGCTGGAGCTACCACGGGCTCCTGACAGGCTTCTTTTCACTTGGAGAACACAGAAAACACACCAAGGTGCTGCTGCAAGCAAAGTTACAGAAGTCCCCCTGAGAGTTGCTTTTCTCGGGCAAAAGAGGGCTTTACAGCGCTTTCTGGCTGCTAGAGACATGCAGAAAGAGCAAGTGTGGCAGAATGTGTTCCCAATCAGCTGGAGCTACCACGGGCTCCGGACAGGCTTCTTTTCACTTGGAGAACACAGAAAACACACCAAGGTGCTGCTGCATGCAAAGTTACAGAAGTCCCCCTGAGAGTTGCTTTTCTCGGGCAAAAGAGCGCTTTACAGGGCTTTCTGGCTGCTAGAGACATGCAGAAAGAGCAAGTGTGGCAGAATGTGTTCCAAAGCAGCTGGAGCTACCACGGGCTCCTGACAGGCTTCTTTTCACTTGGAGAACACAGAAAACACACCAAGGTGCTGCTGCAAGCAAAGTTACAGAAGTCCCCCTGAGAGTTGCTTTTCTTGGTAAAAGAGGGCTTTACAGCGCTTTCTGGCTGCTAGAGACATGCAGAAAGAGCAAGTGTGGCAGAATGTGTTCCAAAGCAGCTGGAGCTACCACGGGCTCCTGACAGGCTTCTTTTCACTTGGAGAACACAGAAAACACCCCAAGGTGCTGCTGCAAGCAAAGTTACAGAAGTCCCCCTGAGAGTTGCTTTTCTCGGGCAAAAGAGCGCTTTACAGGGCTTTCTGGCTGCTAGAGACATGCAGAAAGAGCAAGTGTGGCAGAATGTGTTCCAAAGCAGCTGGAGCTACCACGGGCTCCTGACAGGCTTCTTTTCACTTGGAGAACACAGAAAACACCCCAAGGTGCTGCTGCAAGCAAAGTTACAGAACCCCCCCGTGAGAGGCGCCAAGCTCTGTGTGCAGAGTTGCTTTTCTTGGCAAAAGAGAGCTTAAAGTGCTTTCTGGCTGCTAGAGACATGCAGAAAGAGCAAGTGTGGCAGAATGTGTTCCAAAGCAGCTGGAGCTACCACGGGCTCCTGACAGGCTTCTTTTCACTTGGAGAACACAGAAAACACACCAAGGTGCTGCTGCAAGCAAAGTTACAGAAGTCCCCCTGAGAGTTGCTTTTCTCGGGCAAAAGAGCGCTTTACAGGGCTTTCTGGCTGCTAGAGACATGCAGAAAGGGCAAGTGTGGCAGAATGTGTTCCCAATCAGCTGGAGCTACCACGGGCTCCTGACAGGCTTCTTTTCACTTGGAGAACACAGAAAACACACCAAGGTGCTGCTGCAAGCAAAGTTACAGAAGTCCCCCTGAGAGTTGCTTTTCTCGGGCAAAAGAGGGCTTTACAGCGCTTTCTGGCTGCTAGCGACATGCAGAAAGAGCAAGTGTGGCAGAATGTGTTCCCAATCAGCTGGAGCTACCACGGGCTCCTGACAGGCTTCTTTTCACTTGGAGAACACAGAAAACACACCAAGGTGCTGCTGCAAGCAAAGTTTCAGAAGTCCCCCTGAGAGTTGCTTTTCTCGGGCAAAAGAGTGCTTTACAGGGCTTTCTGGCTGCTAGAGACATGCAGAAAGGGCAAGTGTGGCAGAATGTGTTCCAAAGCAGCTGGAGCTACCACGGGCTCCTGACAGGCTTCTTTTCACTTGGAGAACACAGAAAACACACCAAGGTGCTGCTGCAAGCAAAGTTACAGAAGTCCCCCTGAGAGGCCCCAAGCTCTGTGTGCAGAGTTGCTTTTCTTGGCAAAAGAGAGCTTAAAGTGCTTTCTGGCTGCTAGAGACATGCAGAAAGAGCAAGTGTGGCAGAATGTGTTCCAAAGCAGCTGGAGCTACCACGGGCTCCTGACAGGCTTCTTTTCACTTGGAGAACACAGAAAACACACCAAGGTGCTGCTGCAAGCAAAGTTACAGAAGTCCCCCTGAGAGTTGCTTTTCTGGGGCAAAAGAGCGCTTTACAGGGCTTTCTGGCTGCTAGAGACATGCAGAAAGGGCAAGTGTGGCAGAATGTGTTCCAAAGCAGCTGGAGCTACCACGGGCTCCGGACAGGCTTCTTTTCACTTGGAGAACACAGAAAACACACCAAGGTGCTGCTGCAAGCAAAGTTACAGAAGTCCCCCTGAGAGTTGCTTTTCTCGGGCAAAAGAGGGCTTTACAGCGCTTTCTGGCTGCTAGCGACATGCAGAAAGAGCAAGTGTGGCAGAATGTGTTCCCAATCAGCTGGAGCTACCACGGGCTCCTGACAGGCTTCTTTTCACTTGGAGAACACAGAAAACACACCAAGGTGCTGCTGCAAGCAAAGTTACAGAAGTCCCCCTGAGAGTTGCTTTTCTCGGGCAAAAGAGTGCTTTACAGCGCTTTCTGGCTGCTAGAGACATGCAGAAAGAGCAAGTGTGGCAGAATGTGTTCCAAAGCAGCTGGAGCTACCACGGGCTCCGGACAGGCTTCTTTTCACTTGGAGAACACAGAAAACACACCAAGGTGCTGCTGCAAGCAAAGTTACAGAACCCCCCCGTGAGAGGCGCCAAGCTCTGTGTGCAGAGTTGCTTTTCTTGGCAAAAGAGAGCTTAAAGTGCTTTCTGGCTGCTAGAGACATGCAGAAAGAGCAAGTGTGGCAGAATGTGTTCCAAAGCAGCTGGAGCTACCACGGGCTCCTGACAGGCTTCTTTTCACTTGGAGAACACAGAAAACACACCAAGGTGCTGCTGCAAGCAAAGTTACAGAAGTCCCCCTGAGAGTTGCTTTTCTCGGGCAAAAGAGCGCTTTACAGGGCTTTCTGGCTGCTAGAGACATGCAGAAAGAGCAAGTGTGGCAGAATGTGTTCCAAAGCAGCTGGAGCTACCACGGGCTCCTGACAGGCTTCTTTTCACTTGGAGAACACAGAAAACACACCAAGGTGCTGCTGCAAGCAAAGTTACAGAAGTCCCCCTGAGAGTTGCTTTTCTCGGGCAAAAGAGTGCTTTACAGGGCTTTCTGGCTGCTAGAGACATGCAGAAAGAGCAAGTGTGGCAGAATGTGTTCCCAAGCAGCTGGAGCTACCACGGGCTCCTGACAGGCTTCTTTTCACTTGGAGAACACAGAAAACACACCAAGGTGCTGCTGCAAGCAAAGTTACAGAAGTCCCCCTGAGAGTTGCTTTTCTCGGGCAAAAGAGCGCTTTACAGGGCTTTCTGGCTGCTAGAGACATGCAGAAAGAGCAAGTGTGGCAGAATGTGTTCCAAAGCAGCTGGAGCTACCACGGGCTCCTGACAGGCTTCTTTTCACTTGGAGAACACAGAAAACACACCAAGGTGCTGCTGCAAGCAAAGTTACAGAAGTCCCCCTGAGAGGCCCCAAGCTCTGTGTGCAGAGTTGCTTTTCTTGGCAAAAGAGAGCTTAAAGTGCTTTCTGGCTGCTAGAGACATGCAGAAAGAGCAAGTGTGGCAGAATGTGTTCCAAAGCAGCTGGAGCTACCACGGGCTCCGGACAGGCTTCTTTTCACTTGGAGAACACAGAAAACACACCAAGGTGCTGCTGCAAGCAAAGTTACAGAAGTCCCCCTGAGAGTTGCTTTTCTCGGGCAAAAGAGCGCTTTACAGGGCTTTCTGGCTGCTAGAGACATGCAGAAAGAGCAAGTGTGGCAGAATGTGTTCCAAAGCAGCTGGAGCTACCACGGGCTCCGGACAGGCTTCTTTTCACTTGGAGAACACAGAAAACACACCAAGGTGCTGCTGCAAGCAAAGTTACAGAACCCCCCCGTGAGAGGCACCAAGCTCTGTGTGCAGAGTTGCTTTTCTTGGCAAAAGAGAGCTTAAAGTGCTTTCTGGCTGCTAGAGACATGCAGAAAGAGCAAGTGTGGCAGAATGTGTTCCAAAGCAGCTGGAGCTACCACGGGCTCCTGACAGGCTTCTTTTCACTTGGAGAACGCAGAAAACACACCAAGGTGCTGCTGCAAGCAAAGTTACAGAAGTCCCCCTGAGAGTTGCTTTTCTCGGGCAAAAGAGCGCTTTACAGCGCTTTCTGGCTGCTAGAGACATGCAGAAAGAGCAAGTGTGGCAGAATGTGTTCCCAAGCAGCTGGAGCTACCACGGGCTCCTGACAGGCTTCTTTTCACTTGGAGAACACAGAAAACACACCAAGGTGCTGCTGCAAGCAAAGTTACAGAAGTCCCCCTGAGAGTTGCTTTTCTCGGGCAAAAGAGGGCTTTACAGCGCTTTCTGGCTGCTAGAGACATGCAGAAAGAGCAAGTGTGGCAGAATGTGTTCCCAATCAGCTGGAGCTACCACGGGCTCCGGACAGGCTTCTTTTCACTTGGAGAACACAGAAAACACACCAAGGTGCTGCTGCATGCAAAGTTACAGAAGTCCCCCTGAGAGTTGCTTTTCTCGGGCAAAAGAGCGCTTTACAGGGCTTTCTGGCTGCTAGAGACATGCAGAAAGAGCAAGTGTGGCAGAATGTGTTCCAAAGCAGCTGGAGCTACCACGGGCTCCTGACAGGCTTCTTTTCACTTGGAGAACACAGAAAACACACCAAGGTGCTGCTGCAAGCAAAGTTACAGAAGTCCCCCTGAGAGTTGCTTTTCTCGGGCAAAAGACGGCTTTACAGCGCTTTCTGGCTGCTAGAGACATGCAGAAAGAGCAAGTGTGGCAGAATGTGTTCCCAATCAGCTGGAGCTACCACGGGCTCCTGACAGGCTTCTTTTCACTTGGAGAACACAGAAAACACACCAAGGTGCTGCTGCAAGCAAAGTTACAGAACCCCCCCGTGAGAGGCGCCAAGCTCTGTGTGCAGAGTTGCTTTTCTTGGCAAAAGAGAGCTTAAAGTGCTTTCTGGCTGCTAGAGACATGCAGAAAGAGCAAGTGTGGCAGAATGTGTTCCAAAGCAGCTGGAGCTACCACGGGCTCCTGACAGGCTTCTTTTCACTTGGAGAACACAGAAAACACACCAAGGTGCTGCTGCAAGCAAAGTTACAGAAGTCCCCCTGAGAGTTGCTTTTCTCGGGCAAAAGAGCGCTTTACAGGGCTTTCTGGCTGCTAGAGACATGCAGAAAGAGCAAGTGTGGCAGAATGTGTTCCAAAGCAGCTGGAGCTACCACGGGCTCCTGACAGGCTTCTTTTCACTTGGAGAACACAGAAAACACACCAAGGTGCTGCTGCAAGCAAAGTTACAGAAGTCCCCCTGAGAGTTGCTTTTCTCGGGCAAAAGAGTGCTTTACAGGGCTTTCTGGCTGCTAGAGACATGCAGAAAGAGCAAGTGTGGCAGAATGTGTTCCCAAGCAGCTGGAGCTACCACGGGCTCCTGACAGGCTTCTTTTCACTTGGAGAACACAGAAAACACACCAAGGTGCTGCTGCAAGCAAAGTTACAGAAGTCCCCCTGAGAGTTGCTTTTCTCGGGCAAAAGAGCGCTTTACAGGGCTTTCTGGCTGCTAGAGACATGCAGAAAGAGCAAGTGTGGCAGAATGTGTTCCAAAGCAGCTGGAGCTACCACGGGCTCCTGACAGGCTTCTTTTCACTTGGAGAACACAGAAAACACACCAAGGTGCTGCTGCAAGCAAAGTTACAGAAGTCCCCCTGAGAGGCGCCAAGCTCTGTGTGCAGAGTTGCTTTTCTTGGCAAAAGAGAGCTTAAAGTGCTTTCTGGCTGCTAGAGACATGCAGAAAGAGCAAGTGTGGCAGAATGTGTTCCAAAGCAGCTGGAGCTACCACGGGCTCCTGACAGGCTTCTTTTCACTTGGAGAATGCAGAAAACACACCAAGGTGCTGCTGCAAGCAAAGTTACAGAAGTCCCCCTGAGAGTTGCTTTTCTCGGGCAAAAGAGCGCTTTACAGCGCTTTCTGGCTGCTAGAGACATGCAGAAAGAGCAAGTGTGGCAGAATGTGTTCCCAATCAGCTGGAGCTACCACGGGCTCCTGACAGGCTTCTTTTCACTTGGAGAACACAGAAAACACACCAAGGTGCTGCTGCAAGCAAAGTTACAGAAGTCCCCCTGAGAGTTGCTTTTCTCGGGCAAAAGAGCGCTTTACAGGGCTTTCTGGCTGCTAGAGACATGCAGAAAGAGCAAGTGTGGCAGAATGTGTTCCCAAGCAGCTGGAGCTACCACGGGCTCCTGACAGGCTTCTTTTCACTTGGAGAACACAGAAAACACACCAAGGTGCTGCTGCAAGCAAAGTTACAGAAGTCCCCCTGAGAGTTGCTTTTCTCGGGCAAAAGAGCGCTTTACAGGGCTTTCTGGCTGCTAGAGACATGCAGAAAGGGCAAGTGTGGCAGAATGTGTTCCAAAGCAGCTGGAGCTACCAGGGGCTCCTGACAGGCTTCTTTTCACTTGGAGAACACAGAAAACACACCAAGGTGCTGCTGCAAGCAAAGTTACAGAAGTCCCCCTGAGAGTTGCTTTTCTCGGGCAAAAGAGCGCTTTACAGCGCTTTCTGGCTGCTAGCGACATGCAGAAAGAGCAAGTGTGGCAGAATGTGTTCCAAAGCAGCTGGAGCTACCACGGGCTCCGGACAGGCTTCTTTTCACTTGGAGAACACAGAAAACACACCAAGGTGCTGCTGCAAGCAAAGTTACAGAAGTCCCCCTGAGAGTTGCTTTTCTCGGGCAAAAGAGCGCTTTACAGGGCTTTCTGGCTGCTAGAGACATGCAGAAAGGGCAAGTGTGGCAGAATGTGTTCCAAAGCAGCTGGAGCTACCACGGGCTCCTGACAGGCTTCTTTTCACTTGGAGAACACAGAAAACACACCAAGGTGCTGCTGCAAGCAAAGTTACAGAAGTCCCCCTGAGAGTTGCTTTTCTCGGGCAAAAGAGGGCTTTACAGCGCTTTCTGGCTGCTAGAGACATGCAGAAAGAGCAAGTGTGGCAGAATGTGTTCCAAAGCAGCTGGAGCTACCACGGGCTCCTGACAGGCTTCTTTTCACTTGGAGAACACAGAAAACACACCAAGGTGCTGCTGCAAGCAAAGTTACAGAAGTCCCCCTGAGAGTTGCTTTTCTCGGGCAAAAGAGGGCTTTACAGCGCTTTCTGGCTGCTAGAGACATGCAGAAAGAGCAAGTGTGGCAGAATGTGTTCCCAATCAGCTGGAGCTACCAGGGGCTCCTGACAGGCTTCTTTTCACTTGGAGAACACAGAAAACACACCAAGGTGCTGCTGCATGCAAAGTTACAGAAGTCCCCCTGAGAGTTGCTTTTCTCGGGCAAAAGAGTGCTTTACAGCGCTTTCTGGCTGCTAGAGACATGCAGAAAGAGCAAGTGTGGCAGAATGTGTTCCCAATCAGCTGGAGCTACCACGGGCTCCTGACAGGCTTCTTTTCACTTGGAGAACACAGAAAACACACCAAGGTGCTGCTGCAAGCAAAGTTACAGAAGTCCCCCTGAGAGTTGCTTTTCTCGGGCAAAAGAGCGCTTTACAGCGCTTTCTGGCTGCTAGAGACATGCAGAAAGAGCAAGTGTGGCAGAATGTGTTCCCAATCAGCTGGAGCTACCACGGGCTCCTGACAGGCTTCTTTTCACTTGGAGAACACAGAAAACACACCAAGGTGCTGCTGCAAGCAAAGTTACAGAAGTCCCCCTGAGAGGCCCCAAGCTCTGTGTGCAGAGTTGCTTTTCTTGGTAAAAGAGGGCTTTACAGCGCTTTCTGGCTGCTAGAGACATGCAGAAAGAGCAAGTGTGGCAGAATGTGTTCCAAAGCAGCTGGAGCTACCACGGGCTCCTGACAGGCTTCTTTTCACTTGGAGAACACAGAAAACACACCAAGGTGCTGCTGCAAGCAAAGTTACAGAAGTCCCCCTGAGAGTTGCTTTTCTCGGGCAAAAGAGCGCTTTACAGCGCTTTCTGGCTGCTAGAGACATGCAGAAAGAGCAAGTGTGGCAGAATGTGTTCCAAAGCAGCTGGAGCTACCACGGGCTCCTGACAGGCTTCTTTTCACTTGGAGAACACAGAAAACACCCCAAGGTGCTGCTGCAAGCAAAGTTACAGAACCCCCCCGTGAGAGGCGCCAAGCTCTGTGTGCAGAGTTGCTTTTCTTGGCAAAAGAGAGCTTAAAGTGCTTTCTGGCTGCTAGAGACATGCAGAAAGAGCAAGTGTGGCAGAATGTGTTCCAAAGCAGCTGGAGCTACCACGGGCTCCTGACAGGCTTCTTTTCACTTGGAGAACACAGAAAACACACCAAGGTGCTGCTGCAAGCAAAGTTACAGAAGTCCCCCTGAGAGTTGCTTTTCTCGGGCAAAAGAGCGCTTTACAGGGCTTTCTGGCTGCTAGAGACATGCAGAAAGGGCAAGTGTGGCAGAATGTGTTCCCAATCAGCTGGAGCTACCACGGGCTCCTGACAGGCTTCTTTTCACTTGGAGAACACAGAAAACACACCAAGGTGCTGCTGCAAGCAAAGTTACAGAAGTCCCCCTGAGAGTTGCTTTTCTCGGGCAAAAGAGGGCTTTACAGCGCTTTCTGGCTGCTAGCGACATGCAGAAAGAGCAAGTGTGGCAGAATGTGTTCCCAATCAGCTGGAGCTACCACGGGCTCCTGACAGGCTTCTTTTCACTTGGAGAACACAGAAAACACACCAAGGTGCTGCTGCAAGCAAAGTTACAGAAGTCCCCCTGAGAGTTGCTTTTCTCGGGCAAAAGAGCGCTTTACAGGGCTTTCTGGCTGCTAGAGACATGCAGAAAGAGCAAGTGTGGCAGAATGTGTTCCCAATCAGCTGGAGCTACCACGGGCTCCTGACAGGCTTCTTTTCACTTGGAGAACACAGAAAACACACCAAGGTGCTGCTGCAAGCAAAGTTACAGAAGTCCCCCTGAGAGTTGCTTTTCTCGGGCAAAAGAGTGCTTTACAGGGCTTTCTGGCTGCTAGAGACATGCAGAAAGGGCAAGTGTGGCAGAATGTGTTCCAAAGCAGCTGGAGCTACCACGGGCTCCTGACAGGCTTCTTTTCACTTGGAGAACACAGAAAACACACCAAGGTGCTGCTGCAAGCAAAGTTACAGAAGTCCCCCTGAGAGTTGCTTTTCTCGGGCAAAAGAGGGCTTTACAGCGCTTTCTGGCTGCTAGAGACATGCAGAAAGAGCAAGTGTGGCAGAATGTGTTCCCAATCAGCTGGAGCTACCACGGGCTCCGGACAGGCTTCTTTTCACTTGGAGAACACAGAAAACACACCAAGGTGCTGCTGCATGCAAAGTTACAGAAGTCCCCCTGAGAGTTGCTTTTCTCGGGCAAAAAAGCGCTTTACAGGGCTTTCTGGCTGCTAGAGACATGCAGAAAGGGCAAGTGTGGCAGAATGTGTTCCAAAGCAGCTGGAGCTACCACGGGCTCCTGACAGGCTTCTTTTCACTTGGAGAACACAGAAAACACACCAAGGTGCTGCTGCAAGCAAAGTTACAGAAGTCCCCCTGAGAGTTGCTTTTCTCGGGCAAAAGAGGGCTTTACAGCGCTTTCTGGCTGCTAGAGACATGCAGAAAGAGCAAGTGTGGCAGAATGTGTTCCCAATCAGCTGGAGCTACCACGGGCTCCTGACAGGCTTCTTTTCACTTGGAGAACACAGAAAACACCCCAAGGTGCTGCTGCAAGCAAAGTTACAGAAGTCCCCCTGAGAGGCCCCAAGCTCTGTGTGCAGAGTTGCTTTTCTTGGCAAAAGAGAGCTTAAAGTGCTTTCTGGCTGCTAGAGACATGCAGAAAGAGCAAGTGTGGCAGAATGTGTTCCAAAGCAGCTGGAGCTACCACGGGCTCCTGACAGGCTTCTTTTCACTTGGAGAACACAGAAAACACACCAAGGTGCTGCTGCAAGCAAAGTTACAGAAGTCCCCCTGAGAGTTGCTTTTCTGGGGCAAAAGAGCGCTTTACAGGGCTTTCTGGCTGCTAGAGACATGCAGAAAGAGCAAGTGTGGCAGAATGTGTTCCAAAGCAGCTGGAGCTACCACGGGCTCCTGACAGGCTTCTTTTCACTTGGAGAACACAGAAAACACCCCAAGGTGCTGCTGCAAGCAAAGTTACAGAAGTCCCCCTGAGAGGCCCCAAGCTCTGTGTGCAGAGTTGCTTTTCTTGGCAAAAGAGAGCTTAAAGTGCTTTCTGGCTGCTAGAGACATGCAGAAAGAGCAAGTGTGGCAGAATGTGTTCCCAATCAGCTGGAGCTACCACGGGCTCCTGACAGGCTTCTTTTCACTTGGAGAACACAGAAAACACACCAAGGTGCTGCTGCAAGCAAAGTTACAGAAGTCCCCCTGAGAGTTGCTTTTCTCGGGCAAAAGAGCGCTTTACAGGGCTTTCTGGCTGCTAGAGACATGCAGAAAGGGCAAGTGTGGCAGAATGTGTTCCAAAGCAGCTGGAGCTACCACGGGCTCCTGACAGGCTTCTTTTCACTTGGAGAACACAGAAAACACACCAAGGTGCTGCTGCAAGCAAAGTTACAGAAGTCCCCCTGAGAGTTGCTTTTCTCGGGCAAAAGAGGGCTTTACAGCGCTTTCTGGCTGCTAGAGACATGCAGAAAGAGCAAGTGTGGCAGAATGTGTTCCCAATCAGCTGGAGCTACCACGGGCTCCTGACAGGCTTCTTTTCACTTGGAGAACACAGAAAACACACCAAGGTGCTGCTGCAAGCAAAGTTACAGAAGTCCCCCTGAGAGGCCCCAAGCTCTGTGTGCAGAGTTGCTTTTCTTGGCAAAAGAGAGCTTAAAGTGCTTTCTGGCTGCTAGAGACATGCAGAAAGAGCAAGTGTGGCAGAATGTGTTCCAAAGCAGCTGGAGCTACCACGGGCTCCGGACAGGCTTATTTTCACTTGGAGAACGCAGAAAACACACCAAGGTGCTGCTGCAAGCAAAGTTACAGAAGTCCCCCTGAGAGTTGCTTTTCTCGGGGAAAAGAGCGCTTTACAGCGCTTTCTGGCTGCTAGAGACATGCAGAAAGAGCAAGTGTGGCAGAATGTGTTCCCAAGCAGCTAGAGCTACCACGGGCTCCTGACAGGCTTCTTTTCACTTGGAGAACACAGAAAACACACCAAGGTGCTGCTGCATGCAAAGTTACAGAAGTCCCCCTGAGAGTTGCTTTTCTCGGGGAAAAGAGCGCTTTACAGGGCTTTCTGGCTGCTAGAGACATGCAGAAAGGGCAAGTGTGGCAGAATGTGTTCCAAAGCAGCTGGAGCTACCATGGGCTCCTGACAGGCTTCTTTTCACTTGGAGAACACAGAAAACACACCAAGGTGCTGCTGCAAGCAAAGTTACAGAAGTCCCCCTGAGAGTTGCTTTTCTCGGGCAAAAGAGGGCTTTACAGCGCTTTCTGGCTGCTAGCGACCTGCAGAAAGAGCAAGTGTGGCAGAATGTGTTCCCAATCAGCTGGAGCTACCAGGGGCTCCTGACAGGCTTCTTTTCACTTGGAGAACACAGAAAACACACCAAGGTGCTGCTGCAAGCAAAGTTACAGAAGTCCCCCTGAGAGTTGCTTTTCTCGGGCAAAAGAGCGCTTTACAGGGCTTTCTGGCTGCTAGAGACATGCAGAAAGAGCAAGTGTGGCAGAATGTGTTCCCAATCAGCTGGAGCTACCAGGGGCTCCTGACAGGCTTCTTTTCACTTGGAGAACACAGAAAACACACCAAGGTGCTGCTGCAAGCAAAGTTACAGAAGTCCCCCTGAGAGTTGCTTTTCTCGGGCAAAAGAGCGCTTTACAGGGCTTTCTGGCTGCTAGAGACATGCAGAAAGAGCAAGTGTGGCAGAATGTGTTCCAAAGCAGCTGGAGCTACCACGGGCTCCTGACAGGCTTCTTTTCACTTGGAGAACACAGAAAACACACCAAGGTGCTGCTGCAAGCAAAGTTACAGAAGTCCCCCTGAGAGTTGCTTTTCTCGGGCAAAAGAGCGCTTTACAGGGCTTTCTGGCTGCTAGAGACATGCAGAAAGAGCAAGTGTGGCAGAATGTGTTCCAAAGCAGCTGGAGCTACCACGGGCTCCTGACAGGCTTCTTTTCACTTGGAGAACACAGAAAACACACCAAGGTGCTGCTGCAAGCAAAGTTACAGAAGTCCCCCTGAGAGTTGCTTTTCTCGGGTAAAAGAGGGCTTTACAGCGCTTTCTGGCTGCTAGCGACATGCAGAAAGAGCAAGTGTGGCAGAATGTGTTCCCAAGCAGCTGGAGCTACCACGGGCTCCTGACAGGCTTCTTTTCACTTGGAGAACACAGAAAACACACCAAGGTGCTGCTGCAAGCAAAGTTACAGAAGTCCCCCTGAGAGGCCCCAAGCTCTGTGTGCAGAGTTGCTTTTCTTGGCAAAAGAGAGCTTAAAGTGCTTTCTGGCTGCTAGAGACATGCAGAAAGAGCAAGTGTGGCAGAATGTGTTCCCAAGCAGCTGGAGCTACCACGGGCTCCTGACAGGCTTCTTTTCACTTGGAGAACACAGAAAACACACCAAGGTGCTGCTGCAAGCAAAGTTACAGAAGTCCCCCTGAGAGTTGCTTTTCTCGGGCAAAAGAGGGCTTTACAGCGCTTTCTGGCTGCTAGAGACATGCAGAAAGAGCAAGTGTGGCAGAATGTGTTCCAAAGCAGCTGGAGCTACCACGGGCTCCGGACAGGCTTCTTTTCACTTGGAGAACACAGAAAACACACCAAGGTGCTGCTGCAAGCAAAGTTACAGAAGTCCCCCGTGAGAGGCACCAAGCTCTGTGTGCAGAGTTGCTTTTCTTGGCAAAAGAGAGCTTAAAGTGCTTTCTGGCTGCTAGAGACATGCAGAAAGAGCAAGTGTGGCAGAATGTGTTCCAAAGCAGCTGGAGCTACCACGGGCTCCTGACAGGCTTCTTTTCACTTGGAGAACGCAGAAAACACACCAAGGTGCTGCTGCAAGCAAAGTTACAGAAGTCCCCCTGAGAGTTGCTTTTCTCGGGGAAAAGAGCGCTTTACAGGGCTTTCTGGCTGCTAGAGACATGCAGAAAGAGCAAGTGTGGCAGAATGTGTTCCCAAGCAGCTGGAGCTACCACGGGCTCCTGACAGGCTTCTTTTCACTTGGAGAACACAGAAAACACACCAAGGTGCTGCTGCAAGCAAAGTTACAGAAGTCCCCCTGAGAGTTGCTTTTCTCGGGCAAAAGAGCGCTTTACAGGGCTTTCTGGCTGCTAGAGACATGCAGAAAGGGCAAGTGTGGCAGAATGTGTTCCCAAGCAGCTGGAGCTACCACGGGCTCCTGACAGGCTTCTTTTCACTTGGAGAACACAGAAAACACACCAAGGTGCTGCTGCAAGCAAAGTTACAGAAGTCCCCCTGAGAGTTGCTTTTCTCGGGCAAAAGAGCGCATTACAGCGCTTTCTGGCTGCTAGAGACATGCAGAAAGAGCAAGTGTGGCAGAATGTGTTCCCAAGCAGCTAGAGCTACCACGGGCTCCTGACAGGCTTCTTTTCACTTGGAGAACACAGAAAACACACCAAGGTGCTGCTGCAAGCAAAGTTACAGAAGTCCCCCTGAGAGTTGCTTTTCTCGGGCAAAAGAGGGCTTTACAGCGCTTTCTGGCTGCTAGAGACATGCAGAAAGAGCAAGTGTGGCAGAATGTGTTCCCAATCAGCTGGAGCTACCAGGGGCTCCTGACAGGCTTCTTTTCACTTGGAGAACACAGAAAACACACCAAGGTGCTGCTGCATGCAAAGTTACAGAAGTCCCCCTGAGAGTTGCTTTTCTCGGGCAAAAGAGTGCTTTACAGCGCTTTCTGGCTGCTAGAGACATGCAGAAAGAGCAAGTGTGGCAGAATGTGTTCCAAAGCAGCTGGAGCTACCACGGGCTCCTGACAGGCTTCTTTTCACTTGGAGAACACAGAAAACACACCAAGGTGCTGCTGCAAGCAAAGTTACAGAAGTCCCCCTGAGAGTTGCTTTTCTCGGGCAAAAGAGCGCTTTACAGGGCTTTCTGGCTGCTAGAGACATGCAGAAAGGGCAAGTGTGGCAGAATGTGTTCCAAAGCAGCTGGAGCTACCACGGGCTCCTGACAGGCTTCTTTTCACTTGGAGAACACAGAAAACACCCCAAGGTGCTGCTGCAAGCAAAGTTACAGAAGTCCCCCTGAGAGTTGCTTTTCTCGGGCAAAAGAGGGCTTTACAGCGCTTTCTGGCTGCTAGAGACATGCAGAAAGAGCAAGTGTGGCAGAATGTGTTCCCAATCAGCTGGAGCTACCACGGGCTCCTGACAGGCTTCTTTTCACTTGGAGAACACAGAAAACACACCAAGGTGCTGCTGCAAGCAAAGTTACAGAAGTCCCCCTGAGAGGCCCCAAGCTCTGTGTGCAGAGTTGCTTTTCTTGGTAAAAGAGGGCTTTACAGCGCTTTCTGGCTGCTAGAGACATGCAGAAAGAGCAAGTGTGGCAGAATGTGTTCCAAAGCAGCTGGAGCTACCACGGGCTCCGGACAGGCTTCTTTTCACTTGGAGAACACAGAAAACACACCAAGGTGCTGCTGCAAGCAAAGTTACAGAAGTCCCCCTGAGAGTTGCTTTTCTCGGGCAAAAGAGCGCTTTACAGCGCTTTCTGGCTGCTAGAGACATGCAGAAAGAGCAAGTGTGGCAGAATGTGTTCCAAAGCAGCTGGAGCTACCACGGGCTCCTGACAGGCTTCTTTTCACTTGGAGAACACAGAAAACACCCCAAGGTGCTGCTGCAAGCAAAGTTACAGAACCCCCCCGTGAGAGGCGCCAAGCTCTGTGTGCAGAGTTGCTTTTCTTGGCAAAAGAGAGCTTAAAGTGCTTTCTGGCTGCTAGAGACATGCAGAAAGAGCAAGTGTGGCAGAATGTGTTCCAAAGCAGCTGGAGCTACCACGGGCTCCTGACAGGCTTCTTTTCACTTGGAGAACACAGAAAACACACCAAGGTGCTGCTGCAAGCAAAGTTACAGAAGTCCCCCTGAGAGTTGCTTTTCTCGGGCAAAAGAGCGCTTTACAGGGCTTTCTGGCTGCTAGAGACATGCAGAAAGGGCAAGTGTGGCAGAATGTGTTCCCAATCAGCTGGAGCTACCACGGGCTCCTGACAGGCTTCTTTTCACTTGGAGAACACAGAAAACACACCAAGGTGCTGCTGCAAGCAAAGTTACAGAAGTCCCCCTGAGAGTTGCTTTTCTCGGGCAAAAGAGGGCTTTACAGCGCTTTCTGGCTGCTAGCGACATGCAGAAAGAGCAAGTGTGGCAGAATGTGTTCCCAATCAGCTGGAGCTACCACGGGCTCCTGACAGGCTTCTTTTCACTTGGAGAACACAGAAAACACACCAAGGTGCTGCTGCAAGCAAAGTTTCAGAAGTCCCCCTGAGAGTTGCTTTTCTCGGGCAAAAGAGCGCTTTACAGGGCTTTCTGGCTGCTAGAGACATGCAGAAAGAGCAAGTGTGGCAGAATGTGTTCCAAAGCAGCTGGAGCTACCACGGGCTCCTGACAGGCTTCTTTTCACTTGGAGAACACAGAAAACACACCAAGGTGCTGCTGCAAGCAAAGTTACAGAAGTCCCCCTGAGAGTTGCTTTTCTCGGGCAAAAGAGTGCTTTACAGGGCTTTCTGGCTGCTAGAGACATGCAGAAAGGGCAAGTGTGGCAGAATGTGTTCCAAAGCAGCTGGAGCTACCACGGGCTCCTGACAGGCTTCTTTTCACTTGGAGAACACAGAAAACACACCAAGGTGCTGCTGCAAGCAAAGTTACAGAAGTCCCCCTGAGAGTTGCTTTTCTCGGGCAAAAGAGCGCTTTACAGCGCTTTCTGGCTGCTAGAGACATGCAGAAAGAGCAAGTGTGGCAGAATGTGTTCCCAATCAGCTGGAGCTACCACGGGCTCCGGACAGGCTTCTTTTCACTTGGAGAACACAGAAAACACACCAAGGTGCTGCTGCATGCAAAGTTACAGAAGTCCCCCTGAGAGTTGCTTTTCTCGGGCAAAAGAGCGCTTTACAGGGCTTTCTGGCTGCTAGAGACATGCAGAAAGGGCAAGTGTGGCAGAATGTGTTCCAAAGCAGCTGGAGCTACCACGGGCTCCTGACAGGCTTCTTTTCACTTGGAGAACACAGAAAACACACCAAGGTGCTGCTGCAAGCAAAGTTACAGAAGTCCCCCTGAGAGTTGCTTTTCTCGGGCAAAAGAGGGCTTTACAGCGCTTTCTGGCTGCTAGAGACATGCAGAAAGAGCAAGTGTGGCAGAATGTGTTCCCAATCAGCTGGAGCTACCACGGGCTCCTGACAGGCTTCTTTTCACTTGGAGAACACAGAAAACACCCCAAGGTGCTGCTGCAAGCAAAGTTACAGAAGTCCCCCTGAGAGGCCCCAAGCTCTGTGTGCAGAGTTGCTTTTCTTGGCAAAAGAGAGCTTAAAGTGCTTTCTGGCTGCTAGAGACATGCAGAAAGAGCAAGTGTGGCAGAATGTGTTCCAAAGCAGCTGGAGCTACCACGGGCTCCTGACAGGCTTCTTTTCACTTGGAGAACACAGAAAACACACCAAGGTGCTGCTGCAAGCAAAGTTACAGAAGTCCCCCTGAGAGTTGCTTTTCTGGGGCAAAAGAGCGCTTTACAGGGCTTTCTGGCTGCTAGAGACATGCAGAAAGGGCAAGTGTGGCAGAATGTGTTCCAAAGCAGCTGGAGCTACTACGGGCTCCGGACAGGCTTCTTTTCACTTGGAGAACACAGAAAACACACCAAGGTGCTGCTGCAAGCAAAGTTACAGAAGTCCCCCTGAGAGTTGCTTTTCTCGGGCAAAAGAGGGCTTTACAGCGCTTTCTGGCTGCTAGCGACATGCAGAAAGAGCAAGTGTGGCAGAATGTGTTCCCAATCAGCTGGAGCTACCAGGGGCTCCTGACAGGCTTCTTTTCACTTGGAGAACACAGAAAACACACCAAGGTGCTGCTGCAAGCAAAGTTACAGAAGTCCCCCTGAGAGTTGCTTTTCTCGGGCAAAAGAGTGCTTTACAGCGCTTTCTGGCTGCTAGAGACATGCAGAAAGAGCAAGTGTGGCAGAATGTGTTCCAAAGCAGCTGGAGCTACCACGGGCTCCGGACAGGCTTCTTTTCACTTGGAGAACACAGAAAACACCCCAAGGTGCTGCTGCAAGCAAAGTTACAGAACCCCCCCGTGAGAGGCGCCAAGCTCTGTGTGCAGAGTTGCTTTTCTTGGCAAAAGAGAGCTTAAAGTGCTTTCTGGCTGCTAGAGACATGCAGAAAGAGCAAGTGTGGCAGAATGTGTTCCAAAGCAGCTGGAGCTACCACGGGCTCCTGACAGGCTTCTTTTCACTTGGAGAACACAGAAAACACACCAAGGTGCTGCTGCAAGCAAAGTTACAGAAGTCCCCCTGAGAGTTGCTTTTCTCGGGCAAAAGAGCGCTTTACAGGGCTTTCTGGCTGCTAGAGACATGCAGAAAGAGCAAGTGTGGCAGAATGTGTTCCAAAGCAGCTGGAGCTACCACGGGCTCCTGACAGGCTTCTTTTCACTTGGAGAACACAGAAAACACACCAAGGTGCTGCTGCAAGCAAAGTTACAGAAGTCCCCCTGAGAGTTGCTTTTCTCGGGCAAAAGAGTGCTTTACAGGGCTTTCTGGCTGCTAGAGACATGCAGAAAGAGCAAGTGTGGCAGAATGTGTTCCCAAGCAGCTGGAGCTACCACGGGCTCCTGACAGGCTTCTTTTCACTTGGAGAACACAGAAAACACACCAAGGTGCTGCTGCAAGCAAAGTTACAGAAGTCCCCCTGAGAGTTGCTTTTCTCGGGCAAAAGAGCGCTTTACAGGGCTTTCTGGCTGCTAGAGACATGCAGAAAGAGCAAGTGTGGCAGAATGTGTTCCAAAGCAGCTGGAGCTACCACGGGCTCCTGACAGGCTTCTTTTCACTTGGAGAACACAGAAAACACACCAAGGTGCTGCTGCAAGCAAAGTTACAGAAGTCCCCCTGAGAGTTGCTTTTCTCGGGCAAAAGAGGGCTTTACAGCGCTTTCTGGCTGCTAGAGACATGCAGAAAGAGCAAGTGTGGCAGAATGTGTTCCCAATCAGCTGGAGCTACCACGGGCTCCTGACAGGCTTCTTTTCACTTGGAGAACACAGAAAACACACCAAGGTGCTGCTGCAAGCAAAGTTACAGAAGTCCCCCTGAGAGGCCCCAAGCTCTGTGTGCAGAGTTGCTTTTCTTGGCAAAAGAGAGCTTAAAGTGCTTTCTGGCTGCTAGAGACATGCAGAAAGAGCAAGTGTGGCAGAATGTGTTCCAAAGCAGCTGGAGCTACCACGGGCTCCGGACAGGCTTCTTTTCACTTGGAGAACACAGAAAACACACCAAGGTGCTGCTGCAAGCAAAGTTACAGAAGTCCCCCTGAGAGTTGCTTTTCTCGGGCAAAAGAGCGCTTTACAGGGCTTTCTGGCTGCTAGAGACATGCAGAAAGAGCAAGTGTGGCAGAATGTGTTCCAAAGCAGCTGGAGCTACCACGGGCTCCGGACAGGCTTCTTTTCACTTGGAGAACACAGAAAACACACCAAGGTGCTGCTGCAAGCAAAGTTACAGAACCCCCCCGTGAGAGGCACCAAGCTCTGTGTGCAGAGTTGCTTTTCTTGGCAAAAGAGAGCTTAAAGTGCTTTCTGGCTGCTAGAGACATGCAGAAAGAGCAAGTGTGGCAGAATGTGTTCCAAAGCAGCTGGAGCTACCACGGGCTCCTGACAGGCTTCTTTTCACTTGGAGAACACAGAAAACACACCAAGGTGCTGCTGCAAGCAAAGTTACAGAAGTCCCCCTGAGAGTTGCTTTTCTCGGGCAAAAGACGGCTTTACAGCGCTTTCTGGCTGCTAGAGACATGCAGAAAGAGCAAGTGTGGCAGAATGTGTTCCCAAGCAGCTGGAGCTACCACGGGCTCCTGACAGGCTTCTTTTCACTTGGAGAACACAGAAAACACACCAAGGTGCTGCTGCAAGCAAAGTTACAGAAGTCCCCCTGAGAGTTGCTTTTCTCGGGCAAAAGAGGGCTTTACAGCGCTTTCTGGCTGCTAGAGACATGCAGAAAGAGCAAGTGTGGCAGAATGTGTTCCCAATCAGCTGGAGCTACCACGGGCTCCGGACAGGCTTCTTTTCACTTGGAGAACACAGAAAACACACCAAGGTGCTGCTGCATGCAAAGTTACAGAAGTCCCCCTGAGAGTTGCTTTTCTCGGGCAAAAGAGCGCTTTACAGGGCTTTCTGGCTGCTAGAGACATGCAGAAAGAGCAAGTGTGGCAGAATGTGTTCCAAAGCAGCTGGAGCTACCACGGGCTCCTGACAGGCTTCTTTTCACTTGGAGAACACAGAAAACACACCAAGGTGCTGCTGCAAGCAAAGTTACAGAAGTCCCCCTGAGAGTTGCTTTTCTTGGTAAAAGAGGGCTTTACAGCGCTTTCTGGCTGCTAGAGACATGCAGAAAGAGCAAGTGTGGCAGAATGTGTTCCAAAGCAGCTGGAGCTACCACGGGCTCCTGACAGGCTTCTTTTCACTTGGAGAACACAGAAAACACCCCAAGGTGCTGCTGCAAGCAAAGTTACAGAAGTCCCCCTGAGAGTTGCTTTTCTCGGGCAAAAGAGCGCTTTACAGGGCTTTCTGGCTGCTAGAGACATGCAGAAAGAGCAAGTGTGGCAGAATGTGTTCCAAAGCAGCTGGAGCTACCACGGGCTCCTGACAGGCTTCTTTTCACTTGGAGAACACAGAAAACACCCCAAGGTGCTGCTGCAAGCAAAGTTACAGAACCCCCCCGTGAGAGGCGCCAAGCTCTGTGTGCAGAGTTGCTTTTCTTGGCAAAAGAGAGCTTAAAGTGCTTTCTGGCTGCTAGAGACATGCAGAAAGAGCAAGTGTGGCAGAATGTGTTCCAAAGCAGCTGGAGCTACCACGGGCTCCTGACAGGCTTCTTTTCACTTGGAGAACACAGAAAACACACCAAGGTGCTGCTGCAAGCAAAGTTACAGAAGTCCCCCTGAGAGTTGCTTTTCTCGGGCAAAAGAGCGCTTTACAGGGCTTTCTGGCTGCTAGAGACATGCAGAAAGGGCAAGTGTGGCAGAATGTGTTCCCAATCAGCTGGAGCTACCACGGGCTCCTGACAGGCTTCTTTTCACTTGGAGAACACAGAAAACACACCAAGGTGCTGCTGCAAGCAAAGTTACAGAAGTCCCCCTGAGAGTTGCTTTTCTCGGGCAAAAGAGGGCTTTACAGCGCTTTCTGGCTGCTAGCGACATGCAGAAAGAGCAAGTGTGGCAGAATGTGTTCCCAATCAGCTGGAGCTACCACGGGCTCCTGACAGGCTTCTTTTCACTTGGAGAACACAGAAAACACACCAAGGTGCTGCTGCAAGCAAAGTTTCAGAAGTCCCCCTGAGAGTTGCTTTTCTCGGGCAAAAGAGTGCTTTACAGGGCTTTCTGGCTGCTAGAGACATGCAGAAAGGGCAAGTGTGGCAGAATGTGTTCCAAAGCAGCTGGAGCTACCACGGGCTCCTGACAGGCTTCTTTTCACTTGGAGAACACAGAAAACACACCAAGGTGCTGCTGCAAGCAAAGTTACAGAAGTCCCCCTGAGAGGCCCCAAGCTCTGTGTGCAGAGTTGCTTTTCTTGGCAAAAGAGAGCTTAAAGTGCTTTCTGGCTGCTAGAGACATGCAGAAAGAGCAAGTGTGGCAGAATGTGTTCCAAAGCAGCTGGAGCTACCACGGGCTCCTGACAGGCTTCTTTTCACTTGGAGAACACAGAAAACACACCAAGGTGCTGCTGCAAGCAAAGTTACAGAAGTCCCCCTGAGAGTTGCTTTTCTCGGGCAAAAGAGGGCTTTACAGCGCTTTCTGGCTGCTAGCGACATGCAGAAAGAGCAAGTGTGGCAGAATGTGTTCCCAATCAGCTGGAGCTACCAGGGGCTCCTGACAGGCTTCTTTTCACTTGGAGAACACAGAAAACACACCAAGGTGCTGCTGCAAGCAAAGTTACAGAAGTCCCCCTGAGAGTTGCTTTTCTCGGGCAAAAGACGGCTTTACAGCGCTTTCTGGCTGCTAGAGACATGCAGAAAGAGCAAGTGTGGCAGAATGTGTTCCAAAGCAGCTGGAGCTACCACGGGCTCCGGACAGGCTTCTTTTCACTTGGAGAACACAGAAAACACACCAAGGTGCTGCTGCAAGCAAAGTTACAGAACCCCCCCGTGAGAGGCGCCAAGCTCTGTGTGCAGAGTTGCTTTTCTTGGCAAAAGAGAGCTTAAAGTGCTTTCTGGCTGCTAGAGACATGCAGAAAGAGCAAGTGTGGCAGAATGTGTTCCAAAGCAGCTGGAGCTACCACGGGCTCCTGACAGGCTTCTTTTCACTTGGAGAACACAGAAAACACACCAAGGTGCTGCTGCAAGCAAAGTTACAGAAGTCCCCCTGAGAGTTGCTTTTCTCGGGCAAAAGAGCGCTTTACAGGGCTTTCTGGCTGCTAGAGACATGCAGAAAGAGCAAGTGTGGCAGAATGTGTTCCCAAGCAGCTGGAGCTACCACGGGCTCCTGACAGGCTTCTTTTCACTTGGAGAACACAGAAAACACACCAAGGTGCTGCTGCAAGCAAAGTTACAGAAGTCCCCCTGAGAGTTGCTTTTCTCGGGGAAAAGAGCGCTTTACAGGGCTTTCTGGCTGCTAGAGACATGCAGAAAGAGCAAGTGTGGCAGAATGTGTTCCCAAGCAGCTGGAGCTACCACGGGCTCCTGACAGGCTTCTTTTCACTTGGAGAACACAGAAAACACACCAAGGTGCTGCTGCAAGCAAAGTTACAGAAGTCCCCCTGAGAGTTGCTTTTCTCGGGCAAAAGAGGGCTTTACAGCGCTTTCTGGCTGCTAGAGACATGCAGAAAGAGCAAGTGTGGCAGAATGTGTTCCCAATCAGCTGGAGCTACCACGGGCTCCTGACAGGCTTCTTTTCACTTGGAGAACACAGAAAACACACCAAGGTGCTGCTGCAAGCAAAGTTACAGAAGTCCCCCTGAGAGGCCCCAAGCTCTGTGTGCAGAGTTGCTTTTCTTGGCAAAAGAGAGCTTAAAGTGCTTTCTGGCTGCTAGAGACATGCAGAAAGAGCAAGTGTGGCAGAATGTGTTCCAAAGCAGCTGGAGCTACCACGGGCTCCGGACAGGCTTCTTTTCACTTGGAGAACACAGAAAACACACCAAGGTGCTGCTGCAAGCAAAGTTACAGAAGTCCCCCTGAGAGTTGCTTTTCTCGGGCAAAAGAGCGCTTTACAGGGCTTTCTGGCTGCTAGAGACATGCAGAAAGAGCAAGTGTGGCAGAATGTGTTCCAAAGCAGCTGGAGCTACCACGGGCTCCGGACAGGCTTCTTTTCACTTGGAGAACACAGAAAACACACCAAGGTGCTGCTGCAAGCAAAGTTACAGAACCCCCCCGTGAGAGGCACCAAGCTCTGTGTGCAGAGTTGCTTTTCTTGGCAAAAGAGAGCTTAAAGTGCTTTCTGGCTGCTAGAGACATGCAGAAAGAGCAAGTGTGGCAGAATGTGTTCCAAAGCAGCTGGAGCTACCACGGGCTCCGGACAGGCTTCTTTTCACTTGGAGAACACAGAAAACACACCAAGGTGCTGCTGCAAGCAAAGTTACAGAAGTCCCCCTGAGAGTTGCTTTTCTCGGGCAAAAGAGCGCTTTACAGGGCTTTCTGGCTGCTAGAGACATGCAGAAAGGGCAAGTGTGGCAGAATGTTTTCCAAAGCAGCTGGAGCTACCACGGGCTCCTGACAGGCTTCTTTTCACTTGGAGAACACAGAAAACACACCAAGGTGCTGCTGCAAGCAAAGTTACAGAAGTCCCCCTGAGAGTTGCTTTTCTCGGGCAAAAGAGGGCTTTACAGCGCTTTCTGGCTGCTAGAGACATGCAGAAAGAGCAAGTGTGGCAGAATGTGTTCCAAAGCAGCTGGAGCTACCACGGGCTCCTGACAGGCTTCTTTTCACTTGGAGAACACAGAAAACACACCAAGGTGCTGCTGCAAGCAAAGTTACAGAAGTCCCCCTGAGAGTTGCTTTTCTCGGGCAAAAGAGGGCTTTACAGCGCTTTCTGGCTGCTAGAGACATGCAGAAAGAGCAAGTGTGGCAGAATGTGTTCCCAATCAGCTGGAGCTACCAGGGGCTCCTGACAGGCTTCTTTTCACTTGGAGAACACAGAAAACACACCAAGGTGCTGCTGCATGCAAAGTTACAGAAGTCCCCCTGAGAGTTGCTTTTCTCGGGCAAAAGAGTGCTTTACAGCGCTTTCTGGCTGCTAGAGACATGCAGAAAGAGCAAGTGTGGCAGAATGTGTTCCAAAGCAGCTGGAGCTACCACGGGCTCCTGACAGGCTTCTTTTCACTTGGAGAACACAGAAAACACACCAAGGTGCTGCTGCAAGCAAAGTTACAGAAGTCCCCCTGAGAGTTGCTTTTCTCGGGCAAAAGAGCGCTTTACAGCGCTTTCTGGCTGCTAGAGACATGCAGAAAGGGCAAGTGTGGCAGAATGTGTTCCAAAGCAGCTGGAGCTACCACGGGCTCCTGACAGGCTTCTTTTCACTTGGAGAACACAGAAAACACCCCAAGGTGCTGCTGCAAGCAAAGTTACAGAAGTCCCCCTGAGAGTTGCTTTTCTCGGGCAAAAGAGGGCTTTACAGCGCTTTCTGGCTGCTAGAGACATGCAGAAAGAGCAAGTGTGGCAGAATGTGTTCCCAATCAGCTGGAGCTACCACGGGCTCCGGACAGGCTTCTTTTCACTTGGAGAACACAGAAAACACACCAAGGTGCTGCTGCAAGCAAAGTTACAGAAGTCCCCCTGAGAGGCCCCAAGCTCTGTGTGCAGAGTTGCTTTTCTTGGTAAAAGAGGGCTTTACAGCGCTTTCTGGCTGCTAGAGACATGCAGAAAGAGCAAGTGTGGCAGAATGTGTTCCAAAGCAGCTGGAGCTACCACGGGCTCCTGACAGGCTTCTTTTCACTTGGAGAACACAGAAAACACACCAAGGTGCTGCTGCAAGCAAAGTTACAGAAGTCCCCCTGAGAGTTGCTTTTCTCGGGCAAAAGAGCGCTTTACAGCGCTTTCTGGCTGCTAGAGACATGCAGAAAGAGCAAGTGTGGCAGAATGTGTTCCAAAGCAGCTGGAGCTACCACGGGCTCCTGACAGGCTTCTTTTCACTTGGAGAACACAGAAAACACCCCAAGGTGCTGCTGCAAGCAAAGTTACAGAACCCCCCCGTGAGAGGCGCCAAGCTCTGTGTGCAGAGTTGCTTTTCTTGGCAAAAGAGAGCTTAAAGTGCTTTCTGGCTGCTAGAGACATGCAGAAAGAGCAAGTGTGGCAGAATGTGTTCCAAAGCAGCTGGAGCTACCACGGGCTCCTGACAGGCTTCTTTTCACTTGGAGAACACAGAAAACACACCAAGGTGCTGCTGCAAGCAAAGTTACAGAAGTCCCCCTGAGAGTTGCTTTTCTCGGGCAAAAGAGCGCTTTACAGGGCTTTCTGGCTGCTAGAGACATGCAGAAAGGGCAAGTGTGGCAGAATGTGTTCCCAATCAGCTGGAGCTACCACGGGCTCCTGACAGGCTTCTTTTCACTTGGAGAACACAGAAAACACACCAAGGTGCTGCTGCAAGCAAAGTTACAGAAGTCCCCCTGAGAGTTGCTTTTCTCGGGCAAAAGAGGGCTTTACAGCGCTTTCTGGCTGCTAGCGACATGCAGAAAGAGCAAGTGTGGCAGAATGTGTTCCCAATCAGCTGGAGCTACCACGGGCTCCTGACAGGCTTCTTTTCACTTGGAGAACACAGAAAACACACCAAGGTGCTGCTGCAAGCAAAGTTTCAGAAGTCCCCCTGAGAGTTGCTTTTCTCGGGCAAAAGAGCGCTTTACAGGGCTTTCTGGCTGCTAGAGACATGCAGAAAGAGCAAGTGTGGCAGAATGTGTTCCAAAGCAGCTGGAGCTACCACGGGCTCCTGACAGGCTTCTTTTCACTTGGAGAACACAGAAAACACACCAAGGTGCTGCTGCAAGCAAAGTTACAGAAGTCCCCCTGAGAGTTGCTTTTCTCGGGCAAAAGAGTGCTTTACAGGGCTTTCTGGCTGCTAGAGACATGCAGAAAGGGCAAGTGTGGCAGAATGTGTTCCAAAGCAGCTGGAGCTACCACGGGCTCCTGACAGGCTTCTTTTCACTTGGAGAACACAGAAAACACACCAAGGTGCTGCTGCAAGCAAAGTTACAGAAGTCCCCCTGAGAGTTGCTTTTCTCGGGCAAAAGAGGGCTTTACAGCGCTTTCTGGCTGCTAGAGACATGCAGAAAGAGCAAGTGTGGCAGAATGTGTTCCCAATCAGCTGGAGCTACCACGGGCTCCGGACAGGCTTCTTTTCACTTGGAGAACACAGAAAACACACCAAGGTGCTGCTGCATGCAAAGTTACAGAAGTCCCCCTGAGAGTTGCTTTTCTCGGGCAAAAGAGCGCTTTACAGGGCTTTCTGGCTGCTAGAGACATGCAGAAAGGGCAAGTGTGGCAGAATGTGTTCCAAAGCAGCTGGAGCTACCACGGGCTCCTGACAGGCTTCTTTTCACTTGGAGAACACAGAAAACACACCAAGGTGCTGCTGCAAGCAAAGTTACAGAAGTCCCCCTGAGAGTTGCTTTTCTCGGGCAAAAGAGGGCTTTACAGCGCTTTCTGGCTGCTAGAGACATGCAGAAAGAGCAAGTGTGGCAGAATGTGTTCCCAATCAGCTGGAGCTACCACGGGCTCCTGACAGGCTTCTTTTCACTTGGAGAACACAGAAAACACCCCAAGGTGCTGCTGCAAGCAAAGTTACAGAAGTCCCCCTGAGAGGCCCCAAGCTCTGTGTGCAGAGTTGCTTTTCTTGGCAAAAGAGAGCTTAAAGTGCTTTCTGGCTGCTAGAGACATGCAGAAAGAGCAAGTGTGGCAGAATGTGTTCCAAAGCAGCTGGAGCTACCACGGGCTCCTGACAGGCTTCTTTTCACTTGGAGAACACAGAAAACACACCAAGGTGCTGCTGCAAGCAAAGTTACAGAAGTCCCCCTGAGAGTTGCTTTTCTGGGGCAAAAGAGCGCTTTACAGGGCTTTCTGGCTGCTAGAGACATGCAGAAAGGGCAAGTGTGGCAGAATGTGTTCCAAAGCAGCTGGAGCTACCACGGGCTCCGGACAGGCTTCTTTTCACTTGGAGAACACAGAAAACACACCAAGGTGCTGCTGCAAGCAAAGTTACAGAAGTCCCCCTGAGAGTTGCTTTTCTCGGGCAAAAGAGGGCTTTACAGCGCTTTCTGGCTGCTAGCGACATGCAGAAAGAGCAAGTGTGGCAGAATGTGTTCCCAATCAGCTGGAGCTACCAGGGGCTCCTGACAGGCTTCTTTTCACTTGGAGAACACAGAAAACACACCAAGGTGCTGCTGCAAGCAAAGTTACAGAAGTCCCCCTGAGAGTTGCTTTTCTCGGGCAAAAGACGGCTTTACAGCGCTTTCTGGCTGCTAGAGACATGCAGAAAGAGCAAGTGTGGCAGAATGTGTTCCAAAGCAGCTGGAGCTACCACGGGCTCCGGACAGGCTTCTTTTCACTTGGAGAACACAGAAAACACACCAAGGTGCTGCTGCAAGCAAAGTTACAGAACCCCCCCGTGAGAGGCGCCAAGCTCTGTGTGCAGAGTTGCTTTTCTTGGCAAAAGAGAGCTTAAAGTGCTTTCTGGCTGCTAGAGACATGCAGAAAGAGCAAGTGTGGCAGAATGTGTTCCAAAGCAGCTGGAGCTACCACGGGCTCCTGACAGGCTTCTTTTCACTTGGAGAACACAGAAAACACACCAAGGTGCTGCTGCAAGCAAAGTTACAGAAGTCCCCCTGAGAGTTGCTTTTCTCGGGCAAAAGAGCGCTTTACAGGGCTTTCTGGCTGCTAGAGACATGCAGAAAGGGCAAGTGTGGCAGAATGTGTTCCCAATCAGCTGGAGCTACCACGGGCTCCTGACAGGCTTCTTTTCACTTGGAGAACACAGAAAACACACCAAGGTGCTGCTGCAAGCAAAGTTACAGAAGTCCCCCTGAGAGTTGCTTTTCTCGGGCAAAAGAGGGCTTTACAGCGCTTTCTGGCTGCTAGCGACATGCAGAAAGAGCAAGTGTGGCAGAATGTGTTCCCAATCAGCTGGAGCTACCACGGGCTCCTGACAGGCTTCTTTTCACTTGGAGAACACAGAAAACACACCAAGGTGCTGCTGCAAGCAAAGTTTCAGAAGTCCCCCTGAGAGTTGCTTTTCTCGGGCAAAAGAGCGCTTTACAGGGCTTTCTGGCTGCTAGAGACATGCAGAAAGAGCAAGTGTGGCAGAATGTGTTCCAAAGCAGCTGGAGCTACCACGGGCTCCTGACAGGCTTCTTTTCACTTGGAGAACACAGAAAACACACCAAGGTGCTGCTGCAAGCAAAGTTACAGAAGTCCCCCTGAGAGTTGCTTTTCTCGGGCAAAAGAGTGCTTTACAGGGCTTTCTGGCTGCTAGAGACATGCAGAAAGGGCAAGTGTGGCAGAATGTGTTCCAAAGCAGCTGGAGCTACCACGGGCTCCTGACAGGCTTCTTTTCACTTGGAGAACACAGAAAACACACCAAGGTGCTGCTGCAAGCAAAGTTACAGAAGTCCCCCTGAGAGTTGCTTTTCTCGGGCAAAAGAGGGCTTTACAGCGCTTTCTGGCTGCTAGAGACATGCAGAAAGAGCAAGTGTGGCAGAATGTGTTCCCAATCAGCTGGAGCTACCACGGGCTCCGGACAGGCTTCTTTTCACTTGGAGAACACAGAAAACACACCAAGGTGCTGCTGCATGCAAAGTTACAGAAGTCCCCCTGAGAGTTGCTTTTCTCGGGCAAAAGAGCGCTTTACAGGGCTTTCTGGCTGCTAGAGACATGCAGAAAGGGCAAGTGTGGCAGAATGTGTTCCAAAGCAGCTGGAGCTACCACGGGCTCCTGACAGGCTTCTTTTCACTTGGAGAACACAGAAAACACACCAAGGTGCTGCTGCAAGCAAAGTTACAGAAGTCCCCCTGAGAGTTGCTTTTCTCGGGCAAAAGAGGGCTTTACAGCGCTTTCTGGCTGCTAGAGACATGCAGAAAGAGCAAGTGTGGCAGAATGTGTTCCCAATCAGCTGGAGCTACCACGGGCTCCTGACAGGCTTCTTTTCACTTGGAGAACACAGAAAACACCCCAAGGTGCTGCTGCAAGCAAAGTTACAGAAGTCCCCCTGAGAGGCCCCAAGCTCTGTGTGCAGAGTTGCTTTTCTTGGCAAAAGAGAGCTTAAAGTGCTTTCTGGCTGCTAGAGACATGCAGAAAGAGCAAGTGTGGCAGAATGTGTTCCAAAGCAGCTGGAGCTACCACGGGCTCCTGACAGGCTTCTTTTCACTTGGAGAACACAGAAAACACACCAAGGTGCTGCTGCAAGCAAAGTTACAGAAGTCCCCCTGAGAGTTGCTTTTCTGGGGCAAAAGAGCGCTTTACAGGGCTTTCTGGCTGCTAGAGACATGCAGAAAGGGCAAGTGTGGCAGAATGTGTTCCAAAGCAGCTGGAGCTACCACGGGCTCCGGACAGGCTTCTTTTCACTTGGAGAACACAGAAAACACACCAAGGTGCTGCTGCAAGCAAAGTTACAGAAGTCCCCCTGAGAGTTGCTTTTCTCGGGCAAAAGAGGGCTTTACAGCGCTTTCTGGCTGCTAGCGACATGCAGAAAGAGCAAGTGTGGCAGAATGTGTTCCCAATCAGCTGGAGCTACCAGGGGCTCCTGACAGGCTTCTTTTCACTTGGAGAACACAGAAAACACACCAAGGTGCTGCTGCAAGCAAAGTTACAGAAGTCCCCCTGAGAGTTGCTTTTCTCGGGCAAAAGACGGCTTTACAGCGCTTTCTGGCTGCTAGAGACATGCAGAAAGAGCAAGTGTGGCAGAATGTGTTCCAAAGCAGCTGGAGCTACCACGGGCTCCGGACAGGCTTCTTTTCACTTGGAGAACACAGAAAACACACCAAGGTGCTGCTGCAAGCAAAGTTACAGAACCCCCCCGTGAGAGGCGCCAAGCTCTGTGTGCAGAGTTGCTTTTCTTGGCAAAAGAGAGCTTAAAGTGCTTTCTGGCTGCTAGAGACATGCAGAAAGAGCAAGTGTGGCAGAATGTGTTCCAAAGCAGCTGGAGCTACCACGGGCTCCTGACAGGCTTCTTTTCACTTGGAGAACACAGAAAACACACCAAGGTGCTGCTGCAAGCAAAGTTACAGAAGTCCCCCTGAGAGTTGCTTTTCTCGGGCAAAAGAGCGCTTTACAGGGCTTTCTGGCTGCTAGAGACATGCAGAAAGGGCAAGTGTGGCAGAATGTGTTCCCAATCAGCTGGAGCTACCACGGGCTCCTGACAGGCTTCTTTTCACTTGGAGAACACAGAAAACACACCAAGGTGCTGCTGCAAGCAAAGTTACAGAAGTCCCCCTGAGAGTTGCTTTTCTCGGGCAAAAGAGGGCTTTACAGCGCTTTCTGGCTGCTAGCGACATGCAGAAAGAGCAAGTGTGGCAGAATGTGTTCCCAATCAGCTGGAGCTACCACGGGCTCCTGACAGGCTTCTTTTCACTTGGAGAACACAGAAAACACACCAAGGTGCTGCTGCAAGCAAAGTTTCAGAAGTCCCCCTGAGAGTTGCTTTTCTCGGGCAAAAGAGCGCTTTACAGGGCTTTCTGGCTGCTAGAGACATGCAGAAAGAGCAAGTGTGGCAGAATGTGTTCCAAAGCAGCTGGAGCTACCACGGGCTCCTGACAGGCTTCTTTTCACTTGGAGAACACAGAAAACACACCAAGGTGCTGCTGCAAGCAAAGTTACAGAAGTCCCCCTGAGAGTTGCTTTTCTCGGGCAAAAGAGTGCTTTACAGGGCTTTCTGGCTGCTAGAGACATGCAGAAAGGGCAAGTGTGGCAGAATGTGTTCCAAAGCAGCTGGAGCTACCACGGGCTCCTGACAGGCTTCTTTTCACTTGGAGAACACAGAAAACACACCAAGGTGCTGCTGCAAGCAAAGTTACAGAAGTCCCCCTGAGAGTTGCTTTTCTCGGGCAAAAGAGGGCTTTACAGCGCTTTCTGGCTGCTAGAGACATGCAGAAAGAGCAAGTGTGGCAGAATGTGTTCCCAATCAGCTGGAGCTACCACGGGCTCCGGACAGGCTTCTTTTCACTTGGAGAACACAGAAAACACACCAAGGTGCTGCTGCATGCAAAGTTACAGAAGTCCCCCTGAGAGTTGCTTTTCTCGGGCAAAAGAGCGCTTTACAGGGCTTTCTGGCTGCTAGAGACATGCAGAAAGGGCAAGTGTGGCAGAATGTGTTCCAAAGCAGCTGGAGCTACCACGGGCTCCTGACAGGCTTCTTTTCACTTGGAGAACACAGAAAACACACCAAGGTGCTGCTGCAAGCAAAGTTACAGAAGTCCCCCTGAGAGTTGCTTTTCTCGGGCAAAAGAGGGCTTTACAGCGCTTTCTGGCTGCTAGAGACATGCAGAAAGAGCAAGTGTGGCAGAATGTGTTCCCAATCAGCTGGAGCTACCACGGGCTCCTGACAGGCTTCTTTTCACTTGGAGAACACAGAAAACACCCCAAGGTGCTGCTGCAAGCAAAGTTACAGAAGTCCCCCTGAGAGGCCCCAAGCTCTGTGTGCAGAGTTGCTTTTCTTGGCAAAAGAGAGCTTAAAGTGCTTTCTGGCTGCTAGAGACATGCAGAAAGAGCAAGTGTGGCAGAATGTGTTCCAAAGCAGCTGGAGCTACCACGGGCTCCTGACAGGCTTCTTTTCACTTGGAGAACACAGAAAACACACCAAGGTGCTGCTGCAAGCAAAGTTACAGAAGTCCCCCTGAGAGTTGCTTTTCTGGGGCAAAAGAGCGCTTTACAGGGCTTTCTGGCTGCTAGAGACATGCAGAAAGGGCAAGTGTGGCAGAATGTGTTCCAAAGCAGCTGGAGCTACCACGGGCTCCGGACAGGCTTCTTTTCACTTGGAGAACACAGAAAACACACCAAGGTGCTGCTGCAAGCAAAGTTACAGAAGTCCCCCTGAGAGTTGCTTTTCTCGGGCAAAAGAGGGCTTTACAGCGCTTTCTGGCTGCTAGCGACATGCAGAAAGAGCAAGTGTGGCAGAATGTGTTCCCAATCAGCTGGAGCTACCAGGGGCTCCTGACAGGCTTCTTTTCACTTGGAGAACACAGAAAACACACCAAGGTGCTGCTGCAAGCAAAGTTACAGAAGTCCCCCTGAGAGTTGCTTTTCTCGGGCAAAAGACGGCTTTACAGCGCTTTCTGGCTGCTAGAGACATGCAGAAAGAGCAAGTGTGGCAGAATGTGTTCCAAAGCAGCTGGAGCTACCACGGGCTCCGGACAGGCTTCTTTTCACTTGGAGAACACAGAAAACACACCAAGGTGCTGCTGCAAGCAAAGTTACAGAACCCCCCCGTGAGAGGCGCCAAGCTCTGTGTGCAGAGTTGCTTTTCTTGGCAAAAGAGAGCTTAAAGTGCTTTCTGGCTGCTAGAGACATGCAGAAAGAGCAAGTGTGGCAGAATGTGTTCCAAAGCAGCTGGAGCTACCACGGGCTCCTGACAGGCTTCTTTTCACTTGGAGAACACAGAAAACACACCAAGGTGCTGCTGCAAGCAAAGTTACAGAAGTCCCCCTGAGAGTTGCTTTTCTCGGGCAAAAGAGCGCTTTACAGGGCTTTCTGGCTGCTAGAGACATGCAGAAAGGGCAAGTGTGGCAGAATGTGTTCCCAATCAGCTGGAGCTACCACGGGCTCCTGACAGGCTTCTTTTCACTTGGAGAACACAGAAAACACACCAAGGTGCTGCTGCAAGCAAAGTTACAGAAGTCCCCCTGAGAGTTGCTTTTCTCGGGCAAAAGAGGGCTTTACAGCGCTTTCTGGCTGCTAGCGACATGCAGAAAGAGCAAGTGTGGCAGAATGTGTTCCCAATCAGCTGGAGCTACCACGGGCTCCTGACAGGCTTCTTTTCACTTGGAGAACACAGAAAACACACCAAGGTGCTGCTGCAAGCAAAGTTTCAGAAGTCCCCCTGAGAGTTGCTTTTCTCGGGCAAAAGAGCGCTTTACAGGGCTTTCTGGCTGCTAGAGACATGCAGAAAGAGCAAGTGTGGCAGAATGTGTTCCAAAGCAGCTGGAGCTACCACGGGCTCCTGACAGGCTTCTTTTCACTTGGAGAACACAGAAAACACACCAAGGTGCTGCTGCAAGCAAAGTTACAGAAGTCCCCCTGAGAGTTGCTTTTCTCGGGCAAAAGAGTGCTTTACAGGGCTTTCTGGCTGCTAGAGACATGCAGAAAGGGCAAGTGTGGCAGAATGTGTTCCAAAGCAGCTGGAGCTACCACGGGCTCCTGACAGGCTTCTTTTCACTTGGAGAACACAGAAAACACACCAAGGTGCTGCTGCAAGCAAAGTTACAGAAGTCCCCCTGAGAGTTGCTTTTCTCGGGCAAAAGAGGGCTTTACAGCGCTTTCTGGCTGCTAGAGACATGCAGAAAGAGCAAGTGTGGCAGAATGTGTTCCCAATCAGCTGGAGCTACCACGGGCTCCGGACAGGCTTCTTTTCACTTGGAGAACACAGAAAACACACCAAGGTGCTGCTGCATGCAAAGTTACAGAAGTCCCCCTGAGAGTTGCTTTTCTCGGGCAAAAGAGCGCTTTACAGGGCTTTCTGGCTGCTAGAGACATGCAGAAAGGGCAAGTGTGGCAGAATGTGTTCCAAAGCAGCTGGAGCTACCACGGGCTCCTGACAGGCTTCTTTTCACTTGGAGAACACAGAAAACACACCAAGGTGCTGCTGCAAGCAAAGTTACAGAAGTCCCCCTGAGAGTTGCTTTTCTCGGGCAAAAGAGGGCTTTACAGCGCTTTCTGGCTGCTAGAGACATGCAGAAAGAGCAAGTGTGGCAGAATGTGTTCCCAATCAGCTGGAGCTACCACGGGCTCCTGACAGGCTTCTTTTCACTTGGAGAACACAGAAAACACCCCAAGGTGCTGCTGCAAGCAAAGTTACAGAAGTCCCCCTGAGAGGCCCCAAGCTCTGTGTGCAGAGTTGCTTTTCTTGGCAAAAGAGAGCTTAAAGTGCTTTCTGGCTGCTAGAGACATGCAGAAAGAGCAAGTGTGGCAGAATGTGTTCCAAAGCAGCTGGAGCTACCACGGGCTCCTGACAGGCTTCTTTTCACTTGGAGAACACAGAAAACACACCAAGGTGCTGCTGCAAGCAAAGTTACAGAAGTCCCCCTGAGAGTTGCTTTTCTGGGGCAAAAGAGCGCTTTACAGGGCTTTCTGGCTGCTAGAGACATGCAGAAAGGGCAAGTGTGGCAGAATGTGTTCCCAAGCAGCTGGAGCTACCACGGGCTCCTGACAGGCTTCTTTTCACTTGGAGAACACAGAAAACACACCAAGGTGCTGCTGCAAGCAAAGTTACAGAAGTCCCCCTGAGAGTTGCTTTTCTCGGGCAAAAGAGGGCTTTACAGCGCTTTCTGGCTGCTAGAGACATGCAGAAAGAGCAAGTGTGGCAGAATGTGTTCCCAAGCAGCTGGAGCTACCACGGGCTCCTGACAGGCTTCTTTTCACTTGGAGAACACAGAAAACACACCAAGGTGCTGCTGCAAGCAAAGTTACAGAAGTCCCCCTGAGAGTTGCTTTTCTCGGGCAAAAGACGGCTTTACAGCGCTTTCTGGCTGCTAGAGACATGCAGAAAGAGCAAGTGTGGCAGAATGTGTTCCAAAGCAGCTGGAGCTACCACGGGCTCCGGACAGGCTTCTTTTCACTTGGAGAACACAGAAAACACACCAAGGTGCTGCTGCAAGCAAAGTTACAGAACCCCCCCGTGAGAGGCGCCAAGCTCTGTGTGCAGAGTTGCTTTTCTTGGCAAAAGAGAGCTTAAAGTGCTTTCTGGCTGCTAGAGACATGCAGAAAGAGCAAGTGTGGCAGAATGTGTTCCAAAGCAGCTGGAGCTACCACGGGCTCCTGACAGGCTTCTTTTCACTTGGAGAACACAGAAAACACACCAAGGTGCTGCTGCAAGCAAAGTTACAGAAGTCCCCCTGAGAGTTGCTTTTCTCGGGCAAAAGAGCGCTTTACAGGGCTTTCTGGCTGCTAGAGACATGCAGAAAGAGCAAGTGTGGCAGAATGTGTTCCAAAGCAGCTGGAGCTACCACGGGCTCCTGACAGGCTTCTTTTCACTTGGAGAACACAGAAAACACACCAAGGTGCTGCTGCAAGCAAAGTTACAGAAGTCCCCCTGAGAGTTGCTTTTCTCGGGCAAAAGAGTGCTTTACAGGGCTTTCTGGCTGCTAGAGACATGCAGAAAGAGCAAGTGTGGCAGAATGTGTTCCCAAGCAGCTGGAGCTACCACGGGCTCCTGACAGGCTTCTTTTCACTTGGAGAACACAGAAAACACACCAAGGTGCTGCTGCAAGCAAAGTTTCAGAAGTCCCCCTGAGAGTTGCTTTTCTCGGGCAAAAGAGCGCTTTACAGGGCTTTCTGGCTGCTAGAGACATGCAGAAAGAGCAAGTGTGGCAGAATGTGTTCCAAAGCAGCTGGAGCTACCACGGGCTCCTGACAGGCTTCTTTTCACTTGGAGAACACAGAAAACACACCAAGGTGCTGCTGCAAGCAAAGTTACAGAAGTCCCCCTGAGAGTTGCTTTTCTCGGGCAAAAGAGGGCTTTACAGGGCTTTCTGGCTGCTAGAGACATGCAGAAAGAGCAAGTGTGGCAGAATGTGTTCCAAAGCAGCTGGAGCTACCACGGGCTCCTGACAGGCTTCTTTTCACTTGGAGAACACAGAAAACACACCAAGGTGCTGCTGCAAGCAAAGTTACAGAAGTCCCCCTGAGAGGCCCCAAGCTCTGTGTGCAGAGTTGCTTTTCTTGGCAAAAGAGAGCTTAAAGTGCTTTCTGGCTGCTAGAGACATGCAGAAAGAGCAAGTGTGGCAGAATGTGTTCCAAAGCAGCTGGAGCTACCACGGGCTCCGGACAGGCTTCTTTTCACTTGGAGAACACAGAAAACACACCAAGGTGCTGCTGCAAGCAAAGTTACAGAAGTCCCCCTGAGAGTTGCTTTTCTCGGGCAAAAGAGCGCTTTACAGGGCTTTCTGGCTGCTAGAGACATGCAGAAAGAGCAAGTGTGGCAGAATGTGTTCCAAAGCAGCTGGAGCTACCACGGGCTCCGGACAGGCTTCTTTTCACTTGGAGAACACAGAAAACACACCAAGGTGCTGCTGCAAGCAAAGTTACAGAACCCCCCCGTCTGAGGCACCAAGCTCTGTGTGCAGAGTTGCTTTTCTTGGCAAAAGAGAGCTTAAAGTGCTTTCTGGCTGCTAGAGACATGCAGAAAGAGCAAGTGTGGCAGAATGTGTTCCAAAGCAGCTGGAGCTACCACGGGCTCCTGACAGGCTTCTTTTCACTTGGAGAACGCAGAAAACACACCAAGGTGCTGCTGCAAGCAAAGTTACAGAAGTCCCCCTGAGAGTTGCTTTTCTCGGGCAAAAGAGCGCTTTACAGCGCTTTCTGGCTGCTAGAGACATGCAGAAAGAGCAAGTGTGGCAGAATGTGTTCCCAAGCAGCTGGAGCTACCACGGGCTCCTGACAGGCTTCTTTTCACTTGGAGAACACAGAAAACACACCAAGGTGCTGCTGCAAGCAAAGTTACAGAAGTCCCCCTGAGAGTTGCTTTTCTCGGGCAAAAGAGGGCTTTACAGCGCTTTCTGGCTGCTAGAGACATGCAGAAAGAGCAAGTGTGGCAGAATGTGTTCCCAATCAGCTGGAGCTACCACGGGCTCCGGACAGGCTTCTTTTCACTTGGAGAACACAGAAAACACACCAAGGTGCTGCTGCATGCAAAGTTACAGAAGTCCCCCTGAGAGTTGCTTTTCTCGGGCAAAAGAGCGCTTTACAGGGCTTTCTGGCTGCTAGAGACATGCAGAAAGAGCAAGTGTGGCAGAATGTGTTCCAAAGCAGCTGGAGCTACCACGGGCTCCTGACAGGCTTCTTTTCACTTGGAGAACACAGAAAACACACCAAGGTGCTGCTGCAAGCAAAGTTACAGAAGTCCCCCTGAGAGTTGCTTTTCTTGGTAAAAGAGGGCTTTACAGCGCTTTCTGGCTGCTAGAGACATGCAGAAAGAGCAAGTGTGGCAGAATGTGTTCCAAAGCAGCTGGAGCTACCACGGGCTCCTGACAGGCTTCTTTTCACTTGGAGAACACAGAAAACACCCCAAGGTGCTGCTGCAAGCAAAGTTACAGAAGTCCCCCTGAGAGTTGCTTTTCTCGGGCAAAAGAGCGCTTTACAGGGCTTTCTGGCTGCTAGAGACATGCAGAAAGAGCAAGTGTGGCAGAATGTGTTCCAAAGCAGCTGGAGCTACCACGGGCTCCGGACAGGCTTCTTTTCACTTGGAGAACACAGAAAACACCCCAAGGTGCTGCTGCAAGCAAAGTTACAGAACCCCCCCGTGAGAGGCGCCAAGCTCTGTGTGCAGAGTTGCTTTTCTTGGCAAAAGAGAGCTTAAAGTGCTTTCTGGCTGCTAGAGACATGCAGAAAGAGCAAGTGTGGCAGAATGTGTTCCAAAGCAGCTGGAGCTACCACGGGCTCCTGACAGGCTTCTTTTCACTTGGAGAACACAGAAAACACACCAAGGTGCTGCTGCAAGCAAAGTTACAGAAGTCCCCCTGAGAGTTGCTTTTCTCGGGCAAAAGAGCGCTTTACAGGGCTTTCTGGCTGCTAGAGACATGCAGAAAGGGCAAGTGTGGCAGAATGTGTTCCCAATCAGCTGGAGCTACCACGGGCTCCTGACAGGCTTCTTTTCACTTGGAGAACACAGAAAACACACCAAGGTGCTGCTGCAAGCAAAGTTACAGAAGTCCCCCTGAGAGTTGCTTTTCTCGGGCAAAAGAGGGCTTTACAGCGCTTTCTGGCTGCTAGCGACATGCAGAAAGAGCAAGTGTGGCAGAATGTGTTCCCAATCAGCTGGAGCTACCACGGGCTCCTGACAGGCTTCTTTTCACTTGGAGAACACAGAAAACACACCAAGGTGCTGCTGCAAGCAAAGTTTCAGAAGTCCCCCTGAGAGTTGCTTTTCTCGGGCAAAAGAGTGCTTTACAGGGCTTTCTGGCTGCTAGAGACATGCAGAAAGGGCAAGTGTGGCAGAATGTGTTCCAAAGCAGCTGGAGCTACCACGGGCTCCTGACAGGCTTCTTTTCACTTGGAGAACACAGAAAACACACCAAGGTGCTGCTGCAAGCAAAGTTACAGAAGTCCCCCTGAGAGGCCCCAAGCTCTGTGTGCAGAGTTGCTTTTCTTGGCAAAAGAGAGCTTAAAGTGCTTTCTGGCTGCTAGAGACATGCAGAAAGAGCAAGTGTGGCAGAATGTGTTCCAAAGCAGCTGGAGCTACCACGGGCTCCTGACAGGCTTCTTTTCACTTGGAGAACACAGAAAACACACCAAGGTGCTGCTGCAAGCAAAGTTACAGAAGTCCCCCTGAGAGTTGCTTTTCTCGGGCAAAAGAGGGCTTTACAGCGCTTTCTGGCTGCTAGCGACATGCAGAAAGAGCAAGTGTGGCAGAATGTGTTCCCAATCAGCTGGAGCTACCACGGGCTCCTGACAGGCTTCTTTTCACTTGGAGAACACAGAAAACACACCAAGGTGCTGCTGCAAGCAAAGTTACAGAAGTCCCCCTGAGAGTTGCTTTTCTCGGGCAAAAGAGTGCTTTACAGCGCTTTCTGGCTGCTAGAGACATGCAGAAAGAGCAAGTGTGGCAGAATGTGTTCCAAAGCAGCTGGAGCTACCACGGGCTCCGGACAGGCTTCTTTTCACTTGGAGAACACAGAAAACACACCAAGGTGCTGCTGCAAGCAAAGTTACAGAACCCCCCCGTGAGAGGCGCCAAGCTCTGTGTGCAGAGTTGCTTTTCTTGGCAAAAGAGAGCTTAAAGTGCTTTCTGGCTGCTAGAGACATGCAGAAAGAGCAAGTGTGGCAGAATGTGTTCCAAAGCAGCTGGAGCTACCACGGGCTCCTGACAGGCTTCTTTTCACTTGGAGAACACAGAAAACACACCAAGGTGCTGCTGCAAGCAAAGTTACAGAAGTCCCCCTGAGAGTTGCTTTTCTCGGGCAAAAGAGCGCTTTACAGGGCTTTCTGGCTGCTAGAGACATGCAGAAAGAGCAAGTGTGGCAGAATGTGTTCCAAAGCAGCTGGAGCTACCACGGGCTCCGGACAGGCTTCTTTTCACTTGGAGAACACAGAAAACACACCAAGGTGCTGCTGCAAGCAAAGTTACAGAAGTCCCCCTGAGAGTTGCTTTTCTCGGGCAAAAGAGTGCTTTACAGGGCTTTCTGGCTGCTAGAGACATGCAGAAAGAGCAAGTGTGGCAGAATGTGTTCCCAAGCAGCTGGAGCTACCACGGGCTCCTGACAGGCTTCTTTTCACTTGGAGAACACAGAAAACACACCAAGGTGCTGCTGCAAGCAAAGTTACAGAAGTCCCCCTGAGAGTTGCTTTTCTCGGGCAAAAGAGCGCTTTACAGGGCTTTCTGGCTGCTAGAGACATGCAGAAAGAGCAAGTGTGGCAGAATGTGTTCCAAAGCAGCTGGAGCTACCACGGGCTCCTGACAGGCTTCTTTTCACTTGGAGAACACAGAAAACACACCAAGGTGCTGCTGCAAGCAAAGTTACAGAAGTCCCCCTGAGAGTTGCTTTTCTCGGGCAAAAGAGGGCTTTACAGCGCTTTCTGGCTGCTAGAGACATGCAGAAAGAGCAAGTGTGGCAGAATGTGTTCCCAATCAGCTGGAGCTACCACGGGCTCCTGACAGGCTTCTTTTCACTTGGAGAACACAGAAAACACACCAAGGTGCTGCTGCAAGCAAAGTTACAGAAGTCCCCCTGAGAGGCCCCAAGCTCTGTATGCAGAGTTGCTTTTCTTGGCAAAAGAGAGCTTAAAGTGCTTTCTGGCTGCTAGAGACATGCAGAAAGAGCAAGTGTGGCAGAATGTGTTCCAAAGCAGCTGGAGCTACCACGGGCTCCGGACAGGCTTCTTTTCACTTGGAGAACACAGAAAACACACCAAGGTGCTGCTGCAAGCAAAGTTACAGAAGTCCCCCTGAGAGTTGCTTTTCTCGGGCAAAAGAGCGCTTTACAGGGCTTTCTGGCTGCTAGAGACATGCAGAAAGAGCAAGTGTGGCAGAATGTGTTCCAAAGCAGCTGGAGCTACCACGGGCTCCGGACAGGCTTCTTTTCACTTGGAGAACACAGAAAACACACCAAGGTGCTGCTGCAAGCAAAGTTACAGAACCCCCCCGTGAGAGGCACCAAGCTCTGTGTGCAGAGTTGCTTTTCTTGGCAAAAGAGAGCTTAAAGTGCTTTCTGGCTGCTAGAGACATGCAGAAAGAGCAAGTGTGGCAGAATGTGTTCCAAAGCAGCTGGAGCTACCACGGGCTCCTGACAGGCTTCTTTTCACTTGGAGAACGCAGAAAACACACCAAGGTGCTGCTGCAAGCAAAGTTACAGAAGTCCCCCTGAGAGTTGCTTTTCTCGGGCAAAAGAGCGCTTTACAGCGCTTTCTGGCTGCTAGAGACATGCAGAAAGAGCAAGTGTGGCAGAATGTGTTCCCAAGCAGCTGGAGCTACCACGGGCTCCTGACAGGCTTCTTTTCACTTGGAGAACACAGAAAACACACCAAGGTGCTGCTGCAAGCAAAGTTACAGAAGTCCCCCTGAGAGTTGCTTTTCTCGGGCAAAAGAGGGCTTTACAGCGCTTTCTGGCTGCTAGAGACATGCAGAAAGAGCAAGTGTGGCAGAATGTGTTCCCAATCAGCTGGAGCTACCACGGGCTCCGGACAGGCTTCTTTTCACTTGGAGAACACAGAAAACACACCAAGGTGCTGCTGCATGCAAAGTTACAGAAGTCCCCCTGAGAGTTGCTTTTCTCGGGCAAAAGAGCGCTTTACAGGGCTTTCTGGCTGCTAGAGACATGCAGAAAGAGCAAGTGTGGCAGAATGTGTTCCAAAGCAGCTGGAGCTACCACGGGCTCCTGACAGGCTTCTTTTCACTTGGAGAACACAGAAAACACACCAAGGTGCTGCTGCAAGCAAAGTTACAGAAGTCCCCCTGAGAGTTGCTTTTCTCGGGCAAAAGAGGGCTTTACAGCGCTTTCTGGCTGCTAGAGACATGCAGAAAGAGCAAGTGTGGCAGAATGTGTTCCCAATCAGCTGGAGCTACCACGGGCTCCTGACAGGCTTCTTTTCACTTGGAGAACACAGAAAACACACCAAGGTGCTGCTGCAAGCAAAGTTACAGAACCCCCCCGTGAGAGGCGCCAAGCTCTGTGTGCAGAGTTGCTTTTCTTGGCAAAAGAGAGCTTAAAGTGCTTTCTGGCTGCTAGAGACATGCAGAAAGAGCAAGTGTGGCAGAATGTGTTCCAAAGCAGCTGGAGCTACCACGGGCTCCTGACAGGCTTCTTTTCACTTGGAGAACACAGAAAACACACCAAGGTGCTGCTGCAAGCAAAGTTACAGAAGTCCCCCTGAGAGTTGCTTTTCTCGGGCAAAAGAGCGCTTTACAGGGCTTTCTGGCTGCTAGAGACATGCAGAAAGAGCAAGTGTGGCAGAATGTGTTCCAAAGCAGCTGGAGCTACCACGGGCTCCTGACAGGCTTCTTTTCACTTGGAGAACACAGAAAACACACCAAGGTGCTGCTGCAAGCAAAGTTACAGAAGTCCCCCTGAGAGTTGCTTTTCTCGGGCAAAAGAGTGCTTTACAGGGCTTTCTGGCTGCTAGAGACATGCAGAAAGAGCAAGTGTGGCAGAATGTGTTCCCAAGCAGCTGGAGCTACCACGGGCTCCTGACAGGCTTCTTTTCACTTGGAGAACACAGAAAACACACCAAGGTGCTGCTGCAAGCAAAGTTACAGAAGTCCCCCTGAGAGTTGCTTTTCTCGGGCAAAAGAGGGCTTTACAGCGCTTTCTGGCTGCTAGAGACATGCAGAAAGAGCAAGTGTGGCAGAATGTGTTCCCAATCAGCTGGAGCTACCAGGGGCTCCTGACAGGCTTCTTTTCACTTGGAGAACACAGAAAACACACCAAGGTGCTGCTGCATGCAAAGTTACAGAAGTCCCCCTGAGAGTTGCTTTTCTCGGGCAAAAGAGTGCTTTACAGCGCTTTCTGGCTGCTAGAGACATGCAGAAAGAGCAAGTGTGGCAGAATGTGTTCCAAAGCAGCTGGAGCTACCACGGGCTCCGGACAGGCTTCTTTTCACTTGGAGAACACAGAAAACACACCAAGGTGCTGCTGCAAGCAAAGTTACAGAAGTCCCCCTGAGAGTTGCTTTTCTGGGGCAAAAGAGGGCTTTACAGCGCTTTCTGGCTGCTAGAGACATGCAGAAAGAGCAAGTGTGGCAGAATGTGTTCCCAATCAGCTGGAGCTACCACGGGCTCCTGACAGGCTTCTTTTCACTTGGAGAACACAGAAAACACACCAAGGTGCTGCTGCAAGCAAAGTTACAGAAGTCCCCCTGAGAGGCCCCAAGCTCTGTGTGCAGAGTTGCTTTTCTTGGTAAAAGAGGGCTTTACAGCGCTTTCTGGCTGCTAGAGACATGCAGAAAGAGCAAGTGTGGCAGAATGTGTTCCAAAGCAGCTGGAGCTACCACGGGCTTCTGACAGGCTTCTTTTCACTTGGAGAACACAGAAAACACCTCAAGGTGCTGCTGCAAGCAAAGTTACAGAACCCCCCCGTGAGAGGCGCCAAGCTCTGTGTGCAGAGTTGCTTTTCTTGGCAAAAGAGAGCTTAAAGTGCTTTCTGGCTGCTAGAGACATGCAGAAAGAGCAAGTGTGGCAGAATGTGTTCCAAAGCAGCTGGAGCTACCACGGGCTCCTGACAGGCTTCTTTTCACTTGGAGAACACAGAAAACACACCAAGGTGCTGCTGCAAGCAAAGTTACAGAAGTCCCCCTGAGAGTTGCTTTTCTCGGGCAAAAGAGCGCTTTACAGGGCTTTCTGGCTGCTAGAGACATGCAGAAAGAGCAAGTGTGGCAGAATGTGTTCCAAAGCAGCTGGAGCTACCACGGGCTCCTGACAGGCTTCTTTTCACTTGGAGAACACAGAAAACACACCAAGGTGCTGCTGCAAGCAAAGTTACAGAAGTCCCCCTGAGAGTTGCTTTTCTCGGGCAAAAGAGTGCTTTACAGGGCTTTCTGGCTGCTAGAGACATGCAGAAAGAGCAAGTGTGGCAGAATGTGTTCCCAAGCAGCTGGAGCTACCACGGGCTCCTGACAGGCTTCTTTTCACTTGGAGAACACAGAAAACACACCAAGGTGCTGCTGCAAGCAAAGTTACAGAAGTCCCCCTGAGAGTTGCTTTTCTCGGGCAAAAGAGCGCTTTACAGGGCTTTCTGGCTGCTAGAGACATGCAGAAAGAGCAAGTGTGGCAGAATGTGTTCCAAAGCAGCTGGAGCTACCACGGGCTCCTGACAGGCTTCTTTTCACTTGGAGAACACAGAAAACACACCAAGGTGCTGCTGCAAGCAAAGTTACAGAAGTCCCCCTGAGAGTTGCTTTTCTCGGGCAAAAGAGGGCTTTACAGCGCTTTCTGGCTGCTAGAGACATGCAGAAAGAGCAAGTGTGGCAGAATGTGTTCCCAATCAGCTGGAGCTACCACGGGCTCCTGACAGGCTTCTTTTCACTTGGAGAACACAGAAAACACACCAAGGTGCTGCTGCAAGCAAAGTTACAGAAGTCCCCCTGAGAGGCCCCAAGCTCTGTGTGCAGAGTTGCTTTTCTTGGCAAAAGAGAGCTTAAAGTGCTTTCTGGCTGCTAGAGACATGCAGAAAGAGCAAGTGTGGCAGAATGTGTTCCAAAGCAGCTGGAGCTACCACGGGCTCCGGACAGGCTTCTTTTCACTTGGAGAACACAGAAAACACACCAAGGTGCTGCTGCAAGCAAAGTTACAGAAGTCCCCCTGAGAGTTGCTTTTCTCGGGCAAAAGACGGCTTTACAGCGCTTTCTGGCTGCTAGAGACATGCAGAAAGAGCAAGTGTGGCAGAATGTGTTCCAAAGCAGCTGGAGCTACCACGGGCTCCGGACAGGCTTCTTTTCACTTGGAGAACACAGAAAACACACCAAGGTGCTGCTGCAAGCAAAGTTACAGAACCCCCCCGTGAGAGGCACCAAGCTCTGTGTGCAGAGTTGCTTTTCTTGGCAAAAGAGAGCTTAAAGTGCTTTCTGGCTGCTAGAGACATGCAGAAAGAGCAAGTGTGGCAGAATGTGTTCCAAAGCAGCTGGAGCTACCACGGGCTCCTGACAGGCTTCTTTTCACTTGGAGAACGCAGAAAACACACCAAGGTGCTGCTGCAAGCAAAGTTACAGAAGTCCCCCTGAGAGTTGCTTTTCTCGGGCAAAAGAGCGCTTTACAGCGCTTTCTGGCTGCTAGAGACATGCAGAAAGAGCAAGTGTGGCAGAATGTGTTCCCAAGCAGCTGGAGCTACCACGGGCTCCTGACAGGCTTCTTTTCACTTGGAGAACACAGAAAACACACCAAGGTGCTGCTGCAAGCAAAGTTACAGAAGTCCCCCTGAGAGTTGCTTTTCTCGGGGAAAAGAGCGCTTTACAGGGCTTTCTGGCTGCTAGAGACATGCAGAAAGAGCAAGTGTGGCAGAATGTGTTCCCAAGCAGCTGGAGCTACCACGGGCTCCTGACAGGCTTCTTTTCACTTGGAGAACACAGAAAACACACCAAGGTGCTGCTGCAAGCAAAGTTACAGAAGTCCCCCTGAGAGTTGCTTTTCTCGGGCAAAAGAGCGCTTTACAGGGCTTTCTGGCTGCTAGAGACATGCAGAAAGAGCAAGTGTGGCAGAATGTGTTCCCAATCAGCTGGAGCTACCACGGGCTCCTGACAGGCTTCTTTTCACTTGGAGAACACAGAAAACACACCAAGGTGCTGCTGCAAGCAAAGTTACAGAAGTCCCCCTGAGAGTTGCTTTTCTCGGGCAAAAGAGCGCTTTACAGGGCTTTCTGGCTGCTAGAGACATGCAGAAAGGGCAAGTGTGGCAGAATGTGTTCCAAAGCAGCTGGAGCTACCACGGGCTCCTGACAGGCTTCTTTTCACTTGGAGAACACAGAAAACACACCAAGGTGCTGCTGCAAGCAAAGTTACAGAAGTCCCCCTGAGAGTTGCTTTTCTCGGGCAAAAGAGGGCTTTACAGCGCTTTCTGGCTGCTAGAGACATGCAGAAAGAGCAAGTGTGGCAGAATGTGTTCCAAAGCAGCTGGAGCTACCACGGGCTCCTGACAGGCTTCTTTTCACTTGGAGAACACAGAAAACACACCAAGGTGCTGCTGCAAGCAAAGTTACAGAAGTCCCCCTGAGAGTTGCTTTTCTCGGGCAAAAGAGGGCTTTACAGCGCTTTCTGGCTGCTAGAGACATGCAGAAAGAGCAAGTGTGGCAGAATGTGTTCCCAATCAGCTGGAGCTACCAGGGGCTCCTGACAGGCTTCTTTTCACTTGGAGAACACAGAAAACACACCAAGGTGCTGCTGCATGCAAAGTTACAGAAGTCCCCCTGAGAGTTGCTTTTCTCGGGCAAAAGAGTGCTTTACAGCGCTTTCTGGCTGCTAGAGACATGCAGAAAGAGCAAGTGTGGCAGAATGTGTTCCCAATCAGCTGGAGCTACCACGGGCTCCTGACAGGCTTCTTTTCACTTGGAGAACACAGAAAACACACCAAGGTGCTGCTGCAAGCAAAGTTACAGAAGTCCCCCTGAGAGTTGCTTTTCTCGGGCAAAAGAGGGCTTTACAGCGCTTTCTGGCTGCTAGAGACATGCAGAAAGAGCAAGTGTGGCAGAATGTGTTCCAAAGCAGCTGGAGCTACCACGGGCTCCTGACAGGCTTCTTTTCACTTGGAGAACACAGAAAACACACCAAGGTGCTGCTGCAAGCAAAGTTACAGAAGTCCCCCTGAGAGGCCCCAAGCTCTGTGTGCAGAGTTGCTTTTCTTGGCAAAAGAGAGCTTAAAGTGCTTTCTGGCTGCTAGAGACATGCAGAAAGAGCAAGTGTGGCAGAATGTGTTCCAAAGCAGCTGGAGCTACCACGGGCTCCGGACAGGCTTCTTTTCACTTGGAGAACACAGAAAACACACCAAGGTGCTGCTGCAAGCAAAGTTACAGAAGTCCCCCTGAGAGTTGCTTTTCTCGGGCAAAAGAGCGCTTTACAGGGCTTTCTGGCTGCTAGAGACATGCAGAAAGAGCAAGTGTGGCAGAATGTGTTCCAAAGCAGCTGGAGCTACCACGGGCTCCTGACAGGCTTCTTTTCACTTGGAGAACACAGAAAACACACCAAGGTGCTGCTGCAAGCAAAGTTACAGAACCCCCCCGTGAGAGGCACCAAGCTCTGTGTGCAGAGTTGCTTTTCTTGGCAAAAGAGGGCTTAAAGTGCTTTCTGGCTGCTAGAGACATGCAGAAAGAGCAAGTGTGGCAGAATGTGTTCCCAATCAGCTGGAGCTACCACGGGCTCCTGACAGGCTTCTTTTCACTTGGAGAACACAGAAAACACCCCAAGGTGCTGCTGCAAGCAAAGTTACAGAACCCCCCCGTGAGAGGCGCCAAGCTCTGTGTGCAGAGTTGCTTTTCTTGGCAAAAGAGAGCTTAAAGTGCTTTCTGGCTGCTAGAGACATGCAGAAAGAGCAAGTGTGGCAGAATGTGTTCCAAAGCAGCTGGAGCTACCACGGGCTCCTGACAGGCTTCTTTTCACAGGGAGAACACAGAAAACACACCAAGGTGCTGCTGCAAGCAAAGTTACAGAAGTCCCCCTGAGAGTTGCTTTTCTCGGGCAAAAGAGCGCTTTACAGGGCTTTCTGGCTGCTAGAGACATGCAGAAAGAGCAAGTGTGGCAGAATGTGTTCCAAAGCAGCTGGAGCTACCACGGGCTCCTGACAGGCTTCTTTTCACTTGGAGAACACAGAAAACACACCAAGGTGCTGCTGCAAGCAAAGTTACAGAAGTCCCCCTGAGAGTTGCTTTTCTCGGGCAAAAGAGTGCTTTACAGGGCTTTCTGGCTGCTAGAGACATGCAGAAAGAGCAAGTGTGGCAGAATGTGTTCCCAAGCAGCTGGAGCTACCACGGGCTCCTGACAGGCTTCTTTTCACTTGGAGAACACAGAAAACACACCAAGGTGCTGCTGCAAGCAAAGTTACAGAAGTCCCCCTGAGAGTTGCTTTTCTCGGGCAAAAGAGCGCTTTACAGGGCTTTCTGGCTGCTAGAGACATGCAGAAAGAGCAAGTGTGGCAGAATGTGTTCCAAAGCAGCTGGAGCTACCACGGGCTCCTGACAGGCTTCTTTTCACTTGGAGAACACAGAAAACACACCAAGGTGCTGCTGCAAGCAAAGTTACAGAAGTCCCCCTGAGAGTTGCTTTTCTCGGGCAAAAGAGGGCTTTACAGCGCTTTCTGGCTGCTAGCGACATGCAGAAAGAGCAAGTGTGGCAGAATGTGTTCCCAATCAGCTGGAGCTACCACGGGCTCCTGACAGGCTTCTTTTCACTTGGAGAACACAGAAAACACACCAAGGTGCTGCTGCAAGCAAAGTTACAGAAGTCCCCCTGAGAGTTGCTTTTCTCGGGCAAAAGAGGGCTTTACAGCGCTTTCTGGCTGCTAGAGACATGCAGAAAGAGCAAGTGTGGCAGAATGTGTTCCAAAGCAGCTGGAGCTACCACGGGCTCCGGACAGGCTTCTTTTCACTTGGAGAACACAGAAAACACACCAAGGTGCTGCTGCAAGCAAAGTTACAGAAGTCCCCCGTGAGAGGCACCAAGCTCTGTGTGCAGAGTTGCTTTTCTTGGCAAAAGAGAGCTTAAAGTGCTTTCTGGCTGCTAGAGACATGCAGAAAGAGCAAGTGTGGCAGAATGTGTTCCAAAGCAGCTGGAGCTACCACGGGCTCCTGACAGGCTTCTTTTCACTTGGAGAACACAGAAAACACACCAAGGTGCTGCTGCAAGCAAAGTTACAGAAGTCCCCCTGAGAGTTGCTTTTCTCGGGCAAAAGACGGCTTTACAGCGCTTTCTGGCTGCTAGAGACATGCAGAAAGAGCAAGTGTGGCAGAATGTGTTCCAAAGCAGCTGGAGCTACCACGGGCTCCGGACAGGCTTCTTTTCACTTGGAGAACACAGAAAACACACCAAGGTGCTGCTGCAAGCAAAGTTACAGAACCCCCCCGTGAGAGGCACCAAGCTCTGTGTGCAGAGTTGCTTTTCTTGGCAAAAGAGAGCTTAAAGTGCTTTCTGGCTGCTAGAGACATGCAGAAAGAGCAAGTGTGGCAGAATGTGTTCCAAAGCAGCTGGAGCTACCACGGGCTCCTGACAGGCTTCTTTTCACTTGGAGAACGCAGAAAACACACCAAGGTGCTGCTGCAAGCAAAGTTACAGAAGTCCCCCTGAGAGTTGCTTTTCTCGGGCAAAAGAGCGCTTTACAGCGCTTTCTGGCTGCTAGAGACATGCAGAAAGAGCAAGTGTGGCAGAATGTGTTCCCAAGCAGCTGGAGCTACCACGGGCTCCTGACAGGCTTCTTTTCACTTGGAGAACACAGAAAACACACCAAGGTGCTGCTGCAAGCAAAGTTACAGAAGTCCCCCTGAGAGTTGCTTTTCTCGGGGAAAAGAGCGCTTTACAGGGCTTTCTGGCTGCTAGAGACATGCAGAAAGAGCAAGTGTGGCAGAATGTGTTCCCAAGCAGCTGGAGCTACCACGGGCTCCTGACAGGCTTCTTTTCACTTGGAGAACACAGAAAACACACCAAGGTGCTGCTGCAAGCAAAGTTACAGAAGTCCCCCTGAGAGTTGCTTTTCTCGGGCAAAAGAGCGCTTTACAGGGCTTTCTGGCTGCTAGAGACATGCAGAAAGAGCAAGTGTGGCAGAATGTGTTCCCAATCAGCTGGAGCTACCACGGGCTCCTGACAGGCTTCTTTTCACTTGGAGAACACAGAAAACACACCAAGGTGCTGCTGCAAGCAAAGTTACAGAAGTCCCCCTGAGAGTTGCTTTTCTCGGGCAAAAGAGCGCTTTACAGGGCTTTCTGGCTGCTAGAGACATGCAGAAAGGGCAAGTGTGGCAGAATGTGTTCCAAAGCAGCTGGAGCTACCACGGGCTCCTGACAGGCTTCTTTTCACTTGGAGAACACAGAAAACACACCAAGGTGCTGCTGCAAGCAAAGTTACAGAAGTCCCCCTGAGAGTTGCTTTTCTCGGGCAAAAGAGGGCTTTACAGCGCTTTCTGGCTGCTAGAGACATGCAGAAAGAGCAAGTGTGGCAGAATGTGTTCCAAAGCAGCTGGAGCTACCACGGGCTCCTGACAGGCTTCTTTTCACTTGGAGAACACAGAAAACACACCAAGGTGCTGCTGCAAGCAAAGTTACAGAAGTCCCCCTGAGAGTTGCTTTTCTCGGGCAAAAGAGGGCTTTACAGCGCTTTCTGGCTGCTAGAGACATGCAGAAAGAGCAAGTGTGGCAGAATGTGTTCCCAATCAGCTGGAGCTACCAGGGGCTCCTGACAGGCTTCTTTTCACTTGGAGAACACAGAAAACACACCAAGGTGCTGCTGCATGCAAAGTTACAGAAGTCCCCCTGAGAGTTGCTTTTCTCGGGCAAAAGAGTGCTTTACAGCGCTTTCTGGCTGCTAGAGACATGCAGAAAGAGCAAGTGTGGCAGAATGTGTTCCAAAGCAGCTGGAGCTACCACGGGCTCCTGACAGGCTTCTTTTCACTTGGAGAACACAGAAAACACACCAAGGTGCTGCTGCAAGCAAAGTTACAGAAGTCCCCCTGAGAGTTGCTTTTCTCGGGCAAAAGAGGGCTTTACAGCGCTTTCTGGCTGCTAGAGACATGCAGAAAGAGCAAGTGTGGCAGAATGTGTTCCAAAGCAGCTGGAGCTACCACGGGCTCCTGACAGGCTTCTTTTCACTTGGAGAACACAGAAAACACACCAAGGTGCTGCTGCAAGCAAAGTTACAGAAGTCCCCCTGAGAGGCCCCAAGCTCTGTGTGCAGAGTTGCTTTTCTTGGCAAAAGAGAGCTTAAAGTGCTTTCTGGCTGCTAGAGACATGCAGAAAGAGCAAGTGTGGCAGAATGTGTTCCAAAGCAGCTGGAGCTACCACGGGCTCCGGACAGGCTTCTTTTCACTTGGAGAACACAGAAAACACACCAAGGTGCTGCTGCAAGCAAAGTTACAGAAGTCCCCCTGAGAGTTGCTTTTCTCGGGCAAAAGAGCGCTTTACAGGGCTTTCTGGCTGCTAGAGACATGCAGAAAGAGCAAGTGTGGCAGAATGTGTTCCAAAGCAGCTGGAGCTACCACGGGCTCCTGACAGGCTTCTTTTCACTTGGAGAACACAGAAAACACACCAAGGTGCTGCTGCAAGCAAAGTTACAGAACCCCCCCGTGAGAGGCACCAAGCTCTGTGTGCAGAGTTGCTTTTCTTGGCAAAAGAGGGCTTAAAGTGCTTTCTGGCTGCTAGAGACATGCAGAAAGAGCAAGTGTGGCAGAATGTGTTCCCAATCAGCTGGAGCTACCACGGGCTCCTGACAGGCTTCTTTTCACTTGGAGAACACAGAAAACACCCCAAGGTGCTGCTGCAAGCAAAGTTACAGAACCCCCCCGTGAGAGGCGCCAAGCTCTGTGTGCAGAGTTGCTTTTCTTGGCAAAAGAGAGCTTAAAGTGCTTTCTGGCTGCTAGAGACATGCAGAAAGAGCAAGTGTGGCAGAATGTGTTCCAAAGCAGCTGGAGCTACCACGGGCTCCTGACAGGCTTCTTTTCACAGGGAGAACACAGAAAACACACCAAGGTGCTGCTGCAAGCAAAGTTACAGAAGTCCCCCTGAGAGTTGCTTTTCTCGGGCAAAAGAGCGCTTTACAGGGCTTTCTGGCTGCTAGAGACATGCAGAAAGAGCAAGTGTGGCAGAATGTGTTCCAAAGCAGCTGGAGCTACCACGGGCTCCTGACAGGCTTCTTTTCACTTGGAGAACACAGAAAACACACCAAGGTGCTGCTGCAAGCAAAGTTACAGAAGTCCCCCTGAGAGTTGCTTTTCTCGGGCAAAAGAGTGCTTTACAGGGCTTTCTGGCTGCTAGAGACATGCAGAAAGAGCAAGTGTGGCAGAATGTGTTCCCAAGCAGCTGGAGCTACCACGGGCTCCTGACAGGCTTCTTTTCACTTGGAGAACACAGAAAACACACCAAGGTGCTGCTGCAAGCAAAGTTACAGAAGTCCCCCTGAGAGTTGCTTTTCTCGGGCAAAAGAGCGCTTTACAGGGCTTTCTGGCTGCTAGAGACATGCAGAAAGAGCAAGTGTGGCAGAATGTGTTCCAAAGCAGCTGGAGCTACCACGGGCTCCTGACAGGCTTCTTTTCACTTGGAGAACACAGAAAACACACCAAGGTGCTGCTGCAAGCAAAGTTACAGAAGTCCCCCTGAGAGTTGCTTTTCTCGGGCAAAAGAGGGCTTTACAGCGCTTTCTGGCTGCTAGCGACATGCAGAAAGAGCAAGTGTGGCAGAATGTGTTCCCAATCAGCTGGAGCTACCACGGGCTCCTGACAGGCTTCTTTTCACTTGGAGAACACAGAAAACACACCAAGGTGCTGCTGCAAGCAAAGTTACAGAAGTCCCCCTGAGAGGCCCCAAGCTCTGTGTGCAGAGTTGCTTTTCTTGGCAAAAGAGAGCTTAAAGTGCTTTCTGGCTGCTAGAGACATGCAGAAAGAGCAAGTGTGGCAGAATGTGTTCCAAAGCAGCTGGAGCTACCACGGGCTCCGGACAGGCTTCTTTTCACTTGGAGAACACAGAAAACACACCAAGGTGCTGCTGCAAGCAAAGTTACAGAAGTCCCCCTGAGAGTTGCTTTTCTCGGGCAAAAGAGGGCTTTACAGCGCTTTCTGGCTGCTAGAGACATGCAGAAAGAGCAAGTGTGGCAGAATGTGTTCCAAAGCAGCTGGAGCTACCACGGGCTCCGGACAGGCTTCTTTTCACTTGGAGAACACAGAAAACACACCAAGGTGCTGCTGCAAGCAAAGTTACAGAAGTCCCCCGTGAGAGGCACCAAGCTCTGTGTGCAGAGTTGCTTTTCTTGGCAAAAGAGAGCTTAAAGTGCTTTCTGGCTGCTAGAGACATGCAGAAAGAGCAAGTGTGGCAGAATGTGTTCCAAAGCAGCTGGAGCTACCACGGGCTCCTGACAGGCTTCTTTTCACTTGGAGAACGCAGAAAACACACCAAGGTGCTGCTGCAAGCAAAGTTACAGAAGTCCCCCTGAGAGTTGCTTTTCTCGGGCAAAAGAGCGCTTTACAGCGCTTTCTGGCTGCTAGAGACATGCAGAAAGAGCAAGTGTGGCAGAATGTGTTCCCAAGCAGCTGGAGCTACCACGGGCTCCTGACAGGCTTCTTTTCACTTGGAGAACACAGAAAACACCCCAAGGTGCTGCTGCAAGCAAAGTTACAGAAGTCCCCCTGAGAGTTGCTTTTCTCGGGGAAAAGAGCGCTTTACAGGGCTTTCTGGCTGCTAGAGACATGCAGAAAGAGCAAGTGTGGCAGAATGTGTTCCCAAGCAGCTGGAGCTACCACGGGCTCCTGACAGGCTTCTTTTCACTTGGAGAACACAGAAAACACACCAAGGTGCTGCTGCAAGCAAAGTTACAGAAGTCCCCCTGAGAGTTGCTTTTCTCGGGCAAAAGAGCGCTTTACAGGGCTTTCTGGCTGCTAGAGACATGCAGAAAGAGCAAGTGTGGCAGAATGTGTTCCCAAGCAGCTGGAGCTACCACGGGCTCCTGACAGGCTTCTTTTCACTTGGAGAACACAGAAAACACACCAAGGTGCTGCTGCAAGCAAAGTTACAGAAGTCCCCCTGAGAGTTGCTTTTCTCGGGCAAAAGAGCGCTTTACAGGGCTTTCTGGCTGCTAGAGACATGCAGAAAGGGCAAGTGTGGCAGAATGTGTTCCAAAGCAGCTGGAGCTACCACGGGCTCCTGACAGGCTTCTTTTCACTTGGAGAACACAGAAAACACACCAAGGTGCTGCTGCAAGCAAAGTTACAGAAGTCCCCCTGAGAGTTGCTTTTCTCGGGCAAAAGAGGGCTTTACAGCGCTTTCTGGCTGCTAGAGACATGCAGAAAGAGCAAGTGTGGCAGAATGTGTTCCAAAGCAGCTGGAGCTACCACGGGCTCCTGACAGGCTTCTTTTCACTTGGAGAACACAGAAAACACACCAAGGTGCTGCTGCAAGCAAAGTTACAGAAGTCCCCCTGAGAGTTGCTTTTCTCGGGCAAAAGAGGGCTTTACAGCGCTTTCTGGCTGCTAGAGACATGCAGAAAGAGCAAGTGTGGCAGAATGTGTTCCCAATCAGCTGGAGCTACCAGGGGCTCCTGACAGGCTTCTTTTCACTTGGAGAACACAGAAAACACACCAAGGTGCTGCTGCATGCAAAGTTACAGAAGTCCCCCTGAGAGTTGCTTTTCTCGGGCAAAAGAGTGCTTTACAGCGCTTTCTGGCTGCTAGAGACATGCAGAAAGAGCAAGTGTGGCAGAATGTGTTCCAAAGCAGCTGGAGCTACCACGGGCTCCTGACAGGCTTCTTTTCACTTGGAGAACACAGAAAACACACCAAGGTGCTGCTGCAAGCAAAGTTACAGAAGTCCCCCTGAGAGTTGCTTTTCTCGGGCAAAAGAGGGCTTTACAGCGCTTTCTGGCTGCTAGAGACATGCAGAAAGAGCAAGTGTGGCAGAATGTGTTCCCAATCAGCTGGAGCTACCACGGGCTCCTGACAGGCTTCTTTTCACTTGGAGAACACAGAAAACACACCAAGGTGCTGCTGCAAGCAAAGTTACAGAAGTCCCCCTGAGAGGCCCCAAGCTCTGTGTGCAGAGTTGCTTTTCTTGGTAAAAGAGGGCTTTACAGCGCTTTCTGGCTGCTAGAGACATGCAGAAAGAGCAAGTGTGGCAGAATGTGTTCCAAAGCAGCTGGAGCTACCACGGGCTCCTGACAGGCTTCTTTTCACTTGGAGAACACAGAAAACACACCAAGGTGCTGCTGCAAGCAAAGTTACAGAAGTCCCCCTGAGAGTTGCTTTTCTCGGGCAAAAGAGCGCTTTACAGCGCTTTCTGGCTGCTAGAGACATGCAGAAAGAGCAAGTGTGGCAGAATGTGTTCCAAAGCAGCTGGAGCTACCACGGGCTCCTGACAGGCTTCTTTTCACTTGGAGAACACAGAAAACACCCCAAGGTGCTGCTGCAAGCAAAGTTACAGAACCCCCCCGTGAGAGGCGCCAAGCTCTGTGTGCAGAGTTGCTTTTCTTGGCAAAAGAGAGCTTAAAGTGCTTTCTGGCTGCTAGAGACATGCAGAAAGAGCAAGTGTGGCAGAATGTGTTCCAAAGCAGCTGGAGCTACCACGGGCTCCTGACAGGCTTCTTTTCACTTGGAGAACACAGAAAACACACCAAGGTGCTGCTGCAAGCAAAGTTACAGAAGTCCCCCTGAGAGTTGCTTTTCTCGGGCAAAAGAGCGCTTTACAGGGCTTTCTGGCTGCTAGAGACATGCAGAAAGAGCAAGTGTGGCAGAATGTGTTCCAAAGCAGCTGGAGCTACCACGGGCTCCTGACAGGCTTCTTTTCACTTGGAGAACACAGAAAACACACCAAGGTGCTGCTGCAAGCAAAGTTACAGAAGTCCCCCTGAGAGTTGCTTTTCTCGGGCAAAAGAGTGCTTTACAGGGCTTTCTGGCTGCTAGAGACATGCAGAAAGAGCAAGTGTGGCAGAATGTGTTCCCAAGCAGCTGGAGCTACCACGGGCTCCTGACAGGCTTCTTTTCACTTGGAGAACACAGAAAACACACCAAGGTGCTGCTGCAAGCAAAGTTACAGAAGTCCCCCTGAGAGTTGCTTTTCTCGGGCAAAAGAGCGCTTTACAGGGCTTTCTGGCTGCTAGAGACATGCAGAAAGAGCAAGTGTGGCAGAATGTGTTCCCAATCAGCTGGAGCTACCACGGGCTCCTGACAGGCTTCTTTTCACTTGGAGAACACAGAAAACACACCAAGGTGCTGCTGCAAGCAAAGTTACAGAAGTCCCCCTGAGAGTTGCTTTTCTCGGGCAAAAGAGGGCTTTACAGCGCTTTCTGGCTGCTAGAGACATGCAGAAAGAGCAAGTGTGGCAGAATGTGTTCCCAATCAGCTGGAGCTACCACGGGCTCCTGACAGGCTTCTTTTCACTTGGAGAACACAGAAAACACACCAAGGTGCTGCTGCAAGCAAAGTTACAGAAGTCCCCCTGAGAGGCCCCAAGCTCTGTGTGCAGAGTTGCTTTTCTTGGCAAAAGAGAGCTTAAAGTGCTTTCTGGCTGCTAGAGACATGCAGAAAGAGCAAGTGTGGCAGAATGTGTTCCAAAGCAGCTGGAGCTACCACGGGCTCCGGACAGGCTTCTTTTCACTTGGAGAACACAGAAAACACACCAAGGTGCTGCTGCAAGCAAAGTTACAGAAGTCCCCCTGAGAGTTGCTTTTCTCGGGCAAAAGACGGCTTTACAGCGCTTTCTGGCTGCTAGAGACATGCAGAAAGAGCAAGTGTGGCAGAATGTGTTCCAAAGCAGCTGGAGCTACCACGGGCTCCGGACAGGCTTCTTTTCACTTGGAGAACACAGAAAACACACCAAGGTGCTGCTGCAAGCAAAGTTACAGAAGTCCCCCTGAGAGTTGCTTTTCTCGGGCAAAAGAGCGCTTTACAGGGCTTTCTGGCTGCTAGAGACATGCAGAAAGAGCAAGTGTGGCAGAATGTGTTCCCAAGCAGCTGGAGCTACCACGGGCTCCTGACAGGCTTCTTTTCACTTGGAGAACACAGAAAACACACCAAGGTGCTGCTGCAAGCAAAGTTACAGAAGTCCCCCTGAGAGTTGCTTTTCTCGGGCAAAAGAGCGCTTTACAGGGCTTTCTGGCTGCTAGAGACATGCAGAAAGAGCAAGTGTGGCAGAATGTGTTCCCAATCAGCTGGAGCTACCACGGGCTCCTGACAGGCTTCTTTTCACTTGGAGAACACAGAAAACACACCAAGGTGCTGCTGCAAGCAAAGTTACAGAAGTCCCCCTGAGAGTTGCTTTTCTCGGGCAAAAGAGCGCTTTACAGGGCTTTCTGGCTGCTAGAGACATGCAGAAAGGGCAAGTGTGGCAGAATGTGTTCCAAAGCAGCTGGAGCTACCACGGGCTCCTGACAGGCTTCTTTTCACTTGGAGAACACAGAAAACACACCAAGGTGCTGCTGCAAGCAAAGTTACAGAAGTCCCCCTGAGAGTTGCTTTTCTCGGGCAAAAGAGGGCTTTACAGCGCTTTCTGGCTGCTAGAGACATGCAGAAAGAGCAAGTGTGGCAGAATGTGTTCCAAAGCAGCTGGAGCTACCACGGGCTCCTGACAGGCTTCTTTTCACTTGGAGAACACAGAAAACACACCAAGGTGCTGCTGCAAGCAAAGTTACAGAAGTCCCCCTGAGAGTTGCTTTTCTCGGGCAAAAGAGGGCTTTACAGCGCTTTCTGGCTGCTAGAGACATGCAGAAAGAGCAAGTGTGGCAGAATGTGTTCCCAATCAGCTGGAGCTACCACGGGCTCCTGACAGGCTTCTTTTCACTTGGAGAACACAGAAAACACACCAAGGTGCTGCTGCATGCAAAGTTACAGAAGTCCCCCTGAGAGTTGCTTTTCTCGGGCAAAAGAGTGCTTTACAGCGCTTTCTGGCTGCTAGAGACATGCAGAAAGAGCAAGTGTGGCAGAATGTGTTCCAAAGCAGCTGGAGCTACCACGGGCTCCTGACAGGCTTCTTTTCACTTGGAGAACACAGAAAACACACCAAGGTGCTGCTGCAAGCAAAGTTACAGAAGTCCCCCTGAGAGTTGCTTTTCTCGGGCAAAAGAGGGCTTTACAGCGCTTTCTGGCTGCTAGAGACATGCAGAAAGAGCAAGTGTGGCAGAATGTGTTCCCAATCAGCTGGAGCTACCACGGGCTCCTGACAGGCTTCTTTTCACTTGGAGAACACAGAAAACACACCAAGGTGCTGCTGCAAGCAAAGTTACAGAAGTCCCCCTGAGAGGCCCCAAGCTCTGTGTGCAGAGTTGCTTTTCTTGGTAAAAGAGGGCTTTACAGCGCTTTCTGGCTGCTAGAGACATGCAGAAAGAGCAAGTGTGGCAGAATGTGTTCCAAAGCAGCTGGAGCTACCACGGGCTCCTGACAGGCTTCTTTTCACTTGGAGAACACAGAAAACACACCAAGGTGCTGCTGCAAGCAAAGTTACAGAAGTCCCCCTGAGAGTTGCTTTTCTCGGGCAAAAGAGCGCTTTACAGTGCTTTCTGGCTGCTAGAGACATGCAGAAAGAGCAAGTGTGGCAGAATGTGTTCCAAAGCAGCTGGAGCTACCACGGGCTCCTGACAGGCTTCTTTTCACTTGGAGAACACAGAAAACACCCCAAGGTGCTGCTGCAAGCAAAGTTACAGAACCCCCCCGTGAGAGGCGCCAAGCTCTGTGTGCAGAGTTGCTTTTCTTGGCAAAAGAGAGCTTAAAGTGCTTTCTGGCTGCTAGAGACATGCAGAAAGAGCAAGTGTGGCAGAATGTGTTCCCAATCAGCTGGAGCTACCACGGGCTCCTGACAGGCTTCTTTTCACTTGGAGAACACAGAAAACACACCAAGGTGCTGCTGCATGCAAAGTTACAGAAGTCCCCCTGAGAGTTGCTTTTCTCGGGCAAAAGACGGCTTTACAGCGCTTTCTGGCTGCTAGAGACATGCAGAAAGAGCAAGTGTGGCAGAATGTGTTCCAAAGCAGCTGGAGCTACCACGGGCTCCGGACAGGCTTCTTTTCACTTGGAGAACACAGAAAACACACCAAGGTGCTGCTGCAAGCAAAGTTACAGAAGTCCCCCTGAGAGTTGCTTTTCTCGGGCAAAAGAGCGCTTTACAGGGCTTTCTGGCTGCTAGAGACATGCAGAAAGGGCAAGTGTGGCAGAATGTGTTCCAAAGCAGCTGGAGCTACCACGGGCTCCTGACAGGCTTCTTTTCACTTGGAGAACACAGAAAACACACCAAGGTGCTGCTGCAAGCAAAGTTACAGAAGTCCCCCTGAGAGTTGCTTTTCTCGGGCAAAAGAGGGCTTTACAGCGCTTTCTGGCTGCTAGAGACATGCAGAAAGAGCAAGTGTGGCAGAATGTGTTCCCAATCAGCTGGAGCTACCACGGGCTCCTGACAGGCTTCTTTTCACTTGGAGAACACAGAAAACACACCAAGGTGCTGCTGCAAGCAAAGTTACAGAAGTCCCCCTGAGAGGCCCCAAGCTCTGTGTGCAGAGTTGCTTTTCTTGGTAAAAGAGGGCTTTACAGCGCTTTCTGGCTGCTAGAGACATGCAGAAAGAGCAAGTGTGGCAGAATGTGTTCCAAAGCAGCTGGAGCTACCACGGGCTCCTGACAGGCTTCTTTTCACTTGGAGAACACAGAAAACACACCAAGGTGCTGCTGCAAGCAAAGTTACAGAAGTCCCCCTGAGAGTTGCTTTTCTCGGGCAAAAGAGCGCTTTACAGGGCTTTCTGGCTGCTAGAGACATGCAGAAAGGGCAAGTGTGGCAGAATGTGTTCCAAAGCAGCTGGAGCTACCACGGGCTCCTGACAGGCTTCTTTTCACTTGGAGAACACAGAAAACACACCAAGGTGCTGCTGCAAGCAAAGTTACAGAAGTCCCCCTGAGAGTTGCTTTTCTCGGGCAAAAGAGGGCTTTACAGCGCTTTCTGGCTGCTAGAGACATGCAGAAAGAGCAAGTGTGGCAGAATGTGTTTCCAATCAGCTGGAGCTACCACGGGCTCCTGACAGGCTTCTTTTCACTTGGAGAACACAGAAAACACACCAAGGTGCTGCTGCAAGCAAAGTTACAGAAGTCCCCCTGAGAGTTGCTTTTCTCGGGCAAAAGAGCGCTTTACAGGGCTTTCTGGCTGCTAGAGACATGCAGAAAGAGCAAGTGTGGCAGAATGTGTTCCAAAGCAGCTGGAGCTACCACGGGCTCCGGACAGGCTTCTTTTCACTTGGAGAACACAGAAAACACACCAAGGTGCTGCTGCAAGCAAAGTTACAGAAGTCCCCCTGAGAGGCCCCAAGCTCTGTGTGCAGAGTTGCTTTTCTTGGTAAAAGAGGGCTTTACAGCGCTTTCTGGCTGCTAGAGACATGCAGAAAGAGCAAGTGTGGCAGAATGTGTTCCAAAGCAGCTGGAGCTACCACGGGCTCCTGACAGGCTTCTTTTCACTTGGAGAACACAGAAAACACACCAAGGTGCTGCTGCAAGCAAAGTTACAGAACCTCCCCGTGAGAGGCGCCAAGCTCTGTGTGCAGAGTTGCTTTTCTTGGCAAAAGAGAGCTTAAAGTGCTTTCTGGCTGCTAGAGACATGCAGAAAGAGCAAGTGTGGCAGAATGTGTTCCAAAGCAGCTGGAGCTACCACGGGCTCCTGACAGGCTTCTTTTCACTTGGAGAACACAGAAAACACACCAAGGTGCTGCTGCAAGCAAAGTTACAGAAGTCCCCCTGAGAGTTGCTTTTCTCGGGCAAAAGAGCGCTTTACAGGGCTTTCTGGCTGCTAGAGACATGCAGAAAGGGCAAGTGTGGCAGAATGTGTTCCAAAGCAGCTGGAGCTACCACGGGCTCCTGACAGGCTTCTTTTCACTTGGAGAACACAGAAAACACACCAAGGTGCTGCTGCAAGCAAAGTTACAGAAGTCCCCCTGAGAGTTGCTTTTCTCGGGCAAAAGAGGGCTTTACAGCGCTTTCTGGCTGCTAGAGACATGCAGAAAGAGCAAGTGTGGCAGAATGTGTTCCCAATCAGCTGGAGCTACCACGGGCTCCTGACAGGCTTCTTTTCACTTGGAGAACACAGAAAACACACCAAGGTGCTGCTGCAAGCAAAGTTACAGAAGTCCCCCTGAGAGTTGCTTTTCTCGGGCAAAAGAGTGCTTTACAGCGCTTTCTGGCTGCTAGAGACATGCAGAAAGAGCAAGTGTGGCAGAATGTGTTCCAAAGCAGCTGGAGCTACCACGGGCTCCGGACAGGCTTCTTTTCACTTGGAGAACACAGAAAACACACCAAGGTGCTGCTGCAAGCAAAGTTACAGAACCCCCCCGTGAGAGGCGCCAAGCTCTGTGTGCAGAGTTGCTTTTCTTGGCAAAAGAGAGCTTAAAGTGCTTTCTGGCTGCTAGAGACATGCAGAAAGAGCAAGTGTGGCAGAATGTGTTCCAAAGCAGCTGGAGCTACCACGGGCTCCTGACAGGCTTCTTTTCACTTGGAGAACGCAGAAAACACACCAAGGTGCTGCTGCAAGCAAAGTTACAGAAGTCCCCCTGAGAGTTGCTTTTCTCGGGCAAAAGAGCGCTTTACAGGGCTTTCTGGCTGCTAGAGACATGCAGAAAGGGCAAGTGTGGCAGAATGTGTTCCAAAGCAGCTGGAGCTACCACGGGCTCCTGACAGGCTTCTTTTCACTTGGAGAACACAGAAAACACACCAAGGTGCTGCTGCAAGCAAAGTTACAGAAGTCCCCCTGAGAGTTGCTTTTCTCGGGCAAAAGAGCGCATTACAGCGCTTTCTGGCTGCTAGAGACATGCAGAAAGAGCAAGTGTGGCAGAATGTGTTCCCAATCAGCTGGAGCTACCACGGGCTCCTGACAGGCTTCTTTTCACTTGGAGAACACAGAAAACACACCAAGGTGCTGCTGCAAGCAAAGTTACAGAAGTCCCCCTGAGAGGCCCCAAGCTCTGTGTGCAGAGTTGCTTTTCTTGGTAAAAGAGGGCTTTACAGCGCTTTCTGGCTGCTAGAGACATGCAGAAAGAGCAAGTGTGGCAGAATGTGTTCCAAAGCAGCTGGAGCTACCACGGGCTCCTGACAGGCTTCTTTTCACTTGGAGAACACAGAAAACACACCAAGGTGCTGCTGCAAGCAAAGTTACAGAAGTCCCCCTGAGAGTTGCTTTTCTCGGGGAAAAGAGCGCTTTACAGGGCTTTCTGGCTGCTAGAGACATGCAGAAAGAGCAAGTGTGGCAGAATGTGTTCCCAAGCAGCTGGAGCTACCACGGGCTCCTGACAGGCTTCTTTTCACTTGGAGAACACAGAAAACACACCAAGGTGCTGCTGCAAGCAAAGTTACAGAAGTCCCCCTGAGAGTTGCTTTTCTCGGGCAAAAGAGCGCTTTACAGGGCTTTCTGGCTGCTAGAGACATGCAGAAAGAGCAAGTGTGGCAGAATGTGTTCCCAATCAGCTGGAGCTACCACGGGCTCCTGACAGGCTTCTTTTCACTTGGAGAACACAGAAAACACACCAAGGTGCTGCTGCAAGCAAAGTTACAGAAGTCCCCCTGAGAGTTGCTTTTCTCGGGCAAAAGAGCGCTTTACAGGGCTTTCTGGCTGCTAGAGACATGCAGAAAGGGCAAGTGTGGCAGAATGTGTTCCAAAGCAGCTGGAGCTACCACGGGCTCCTGACAGGCTTCTTTTCACTTGGAGAACACAGAAAACACACCAAGGTGCTGCTGCAAGCAAAGTTACAGAAGTCCCCCTGAGAGTTGCTTTTCTCGGGCAAAAGAGGGCTTTACAGCGCTTTCTGGCTGCTAGAGACATGCAGAAAGAGCAAGTGTGGCAGAATGTGTTCCAAAGCAGCTGGAGCTACCACGGGCTCCTGACAGGCTTCTTTTCACTTGGAGAACACAGAAAACACACCAAGGTGCTGCTGCAAGCAAAGTTACAGAAGTCCCCCTGAGAGTTGCTTTTCTCGGGCAAAAGAGGGCTTTACAGCGCTTTCTGGCTGCTAGAGACATGCAGAAAGAGCAAGTGTGGCAGAATGTGTTCCCAATCAGCTGGAGCTACCAGGGGCTCCTGACAGGCTTCTTTTCACTTGGAGAACACAGAAAACACACCAAGGTGCTGCTGCATGCAAAGTTACAGAAGTCCCCCTGAGAGTTGCTTTTCTCGGGCAAAAGAGTGCTTTACAGCGCTTTCTGGCTGCTAGAGACATGCAGAAAGAGCAAGTGTGGCAGAATGTGTTCCAAAGCAGCTGGAGCTACCACGGGCTCCTGACAGGCTTCTTTTCACTTGGAGAACACAGAAAACACACCAAGGTGCTGCTGCAAGCAAAGTTACAGAAGTCCCCCTGAGAGTTGCTTTTCTCGGGCAAAAGAGGGCTTTACAGCGCTTTCTGGCTGCTAGAGACATGCAGAAAGAGCAAGTGTGGCAGAATGTGTTCCCAATCAGCTGGAGCTACCACGGGCTCCTGACAGGCTTCTTTTCACTTGGAGAACACAGAAAACACACCAAGGTGCTGCTGCAAGCAAAGTTACAGAAGTCCCCCTGAGAGGCCCCAAGCTCTGTGTGCAGAGTTGCTTTTCTTGGTAAAAGAGGGCTTTACAGCGCTTTCTGGCTGCTAGAGACATGCAGAAAGAGCAAGTGTGGCAGAATGTGTTCCAAAGCAGCTGGAGCTACCACGGGCTCCTGACAGGCTTCTTTTCACTTGGAGAACACAGAAAACACACCAAGGTGCTGCTGCAAGCAAAGTTACAGAAGTCCCCCTGAGAGTTGCTTTTCTCGGGCAAAAGAGCGCTTTACAGCGCTTTCTGGCTGCTAGAGACATGCAGAAAGAGCAAGCGTGGCAGAATGTGTTCCAAAGCAGCTGGAGCTACCACGGGCTCCTGACAGGCTTCTTTTCACTTGGAGAACACAGAAAACACCCCAAGGTGCTGCTGCAAGCAAAGTTACAGAACCCCCCCGTGAGAGGCGCCAAGCTCTGTGTGCAGAGTTGCTTTTCTTGGCAAAAGAGAGCTTAAAGTGCTTTCTGGCTGCTAGAGACATGCAGAAAGAGCAAGTGTGGCAGAATGTGTTCCAAAGCAGCTGGAGCTACCACGGGCTCCTGACAGGCTTCTTTTCACTTGGAGAACACAGAAAACACACCAAGGTGCTGCTGCAAGCAAAGTTACAGAAGTCCCCCTGAGAGTTGCTTTTCTCGGGCAAAAGAGCGCTTTACAGGGCTTTCTGGCTGCTAGAGACATGCAGAAAGAGCAAGTGTGGCAGAATGTGTTCCAAAGCAGCTGGAGCTACCACGGGCTCCTGACAGGCTTCTTTTCACTTGGAGAACACAGAAAACACACCAAGGTGCTGCTGCAAGCAAAGTTACAGAAGTCCCCCTGAGAGTTGCTTTTCTCGGGCAAAAGAGGGCTTTACAGCGCTTTCTGGCTGCTAGAGACATGCAGAAAGAGCAAGTGTGGCAGAATGTGTTCCCAATCAGCTGGAGCTACCACGGGCTCCTGACAGGCTTCTTTTCACTTGGAGAACACAGAAAACACCCCAAGGTGCTGCTGCAAGCAAAGTTACAGAAGTCCCCCTGAGAGTTGCTTTTCTCGGGCAAAAGAGCGCTTTACAGCGCTTTCTGGCTGCTAGAGACATGCAGAAAGAGCAAGTGTGGCAGAATGTGTTCCAAAGCAGCTGGAGCTACCACGGGCTCCGGACAGGCTTCTTTTCACTTGGAGAACACAGAAAACACACCAAGGTGCTGCTGCAAGCAAAGTTACAGAACCCCCCCGTGAGAGGCGCCAAGCTCTGTGTGCAGAGTTGCTTTTCTTGGCAAAAGAGAGCTTAAAGTGCTTTCTGGCTGCTAGAGACATGCAGAAAGAGCAAGTGTGGCAGAATGTGTTCCAAAGCAGCTGGAGCTACCACGGGCTCCTGACAGGCTTCTTTTCACTTGGAGAACGCAGAAAACACACCAAGGTGCTGCTGCAAGCAAAGTTACAGAAGTCCCCCTGAGAGTTGCTTTTCTCGGGCAAAAGAGCGCTTTACAGGGCTTTCTGGCTGCTAGAGACATGCAGAAAGGGCAAGTGTGGCAGAATGTGTTCCCAAGCAGCTGGAGCTACCACGGGCTCCTGACAGGCTTCTTTTCACTTGGAGAACACAGAAAACACACCAAGGTGCTGCTGCAAGCAAAGTTACAGAAGTCCCCCTGAGAGTTGCTTTTCTCGGGCAAAAGAGCGCATTACAGCGCTTTCTGGCTGCTAGAGACATGCAGAAAGAGCAAGTGTGGCAGAATGTGTTCCCAATCAGCTGGAGCTACCACGGGCTCCTGACAGGCTTCTTTTCACTTGGAGAACACAGAAAACACCCCAAGGTGCTGCTGCAAGCAAAGTTACAGAACCCCCCCGTGAGAGGCGCCAAGCTCTGTGTGCAGAGTTGCTTTTCTTGGCAAAAGAGAGCTTAAAGTGCTTTCTGGCTGCTAGAGACATGCAGAAAGAGCAAGTGTGGCAGAATGTGTTCCCAATCAGCTGGAGCTACCACGGGCTCCTGACAGGCTTCTTTTCACTTGGAGAACACAGAAAACACACCAAGGTGCTGCTGCATGCAAAGTTACAGAAGTCCCCCTGAGAGTTGCTTTTCTCGGGCAAAAGACGGCTTTACAGCGCTTTCTGGCTGCTAGAGACATGCAGAAAGAGCAAGTGTGGCAGAATGTGTTCCAAAGCAGCTGGAGCTACCACGGGCTCCGGACAGGCTTCTTTTCACTTGGAGAACACAGAAAACACACCAAGGTGCTGCTGCAAGCAAAGTTACAGAAGTCCCCCTGAGAGTTGCTTTTCTCGGGCAAAAGAGCGCTTTACAGGGCTTTCTGGCTGCTAGAGACATGCAGAAAGGGCAAGTGTGGCAGAATGTGTTCCAAAGCAGCTGGAGCTACCACGGGCTCCTGACAGGCTTCTTTTCACTTGGAGAACACAGAAAACACACCAAGGTGCTGCTGCAAGCAAAGTTACAGAAGTCCCCCTGAGAGTTGCTTTTCTCGGGCAAAAGAGGGCTTTACAGCGCTTTCTGGCTGCTAGAGACATGCAGAAAGAGCAAGTGTGGCAGAATGTGTTCCCAATCAGCTGGAGCTACCACGGGCTCCTGACAGGCTTCTTTTCACTTGGAGAACACAGAAAACACACCAAGGTGCTGCTGCAAGCAAAGTTACAGAAGTCCCCCTGAGAGGCCCCAAGCTCTGTGTGCAGAGTTGCTTTTCTTGGTAAAAGAGGGCTTTACAGCGCTTTCTGGCTGCTAGAGACATGCAGAAAGAGCAAGTGTGGCAGAATGTGTTCCAAAGCAGCTGGAGCTACCACGGGCTCCTGACAGGCTTCTTTTCACTTGGAGAACACAGAAAACACACCAAGGTGCTGCTGCAAGCAAAGTTACAGAAGTCCCCCTGAGAGTTGCTTTTCTCGGGCAAAAGAGCGCTTTACAGGGCTTTCTGGCTGCTAGAGACATGCAGAAAGGGCAAGTGTGGCAGAATGTGTTCCAAAGCAGCTGGAGCTACCACGGGCTCCTGACAGGCTTCTTTTCACTTGGAGAACACAGAAAACACACCAAGGTGCTGCTGCAAGCAAAGTTACAGAAGTCCCCCTGAGAGTTGCTTTTCTCGGGCAAAAGAGGGCTTTACAGCGCTTTCTGGCTGCTAGAGACATGCAGAAAGAGCAAGTGTGGCAGAATGTGTTTCCAATCAGCTGGAGCTACCACGGGCTCCTGACAGGCTTCTTTTCACTTGGAGAACACAGAAAACACACCAAGGTGCTGCTGCAAGCAAAGTTACAGAAGTCCCCCTGAGAGTTGCTTTTCTCGGGCAAAAGAGCGCTTTACAGCGCTTTCTGGCTGCTAGAGACATGCAGAAAGAGCAAGTGTGGCAGAATGTGTTCCAAAGCAGCTGGAGCTACCACGGGCTCCTGACAGGCTTCTTTTCACTTGGAGAACACAGAAAACACACCAAGGTGCTGCTGCAAGCAAAGTTACAGAAGTCCCCCTGAGAGGCCCCAAGCTCTGTGTGCAGAGTTGCTTTTCTTGGTAAAAGAGGGCTTTACAGCGCTTTCTGGCTGCTAGAGACATGCAGAAAGAGCAAGTGTGGCAGAATGTGTTCCAAAGCAGCTGGAGCTACCACGGGCTCCTGACAGGCTTCTTTTCACTTGGAGAACACAGAAAACACACCAAGGTGCTGCTGCAAGCAAAGTTACAGAACCCCCCCGTGAGAGGCGCCAAGCTCTGTGTGCAGAGTTGCTTTTCTTGGCAAAAGAGAGCTTAAAGTGCTTTCTGGCTGCTAGAGACATGCAGAAAGAGCAAGTGTGGCAGAATGTGTTCCAAAGCAGCTGGAGCTACCACGGGCTCCTGACAGGCTTCTTTTCACTTGGAGAACACAGAAAACACACCAAGGTGCTGCTGCAAGCAAAGTTACAGAAGTCCCCCTGAGAGTTGCTTTTCTCGGGCAAAAGAGCGCTTTACAGGGCTTTCTGGCTGCTAGAGACATGCAGAAAGGGCAAGTGTGGCAGAATGTGTTCCAAAGCAGCTGGAGCTACCACGGGCTCCTGACAGGCTTCTTTTCACTTGGAGAACACAGAAAACACACCAAGGTGCTGCTGCAAGCAAAGTTACAGAAGTCCCCCTGAGAGTTGCTTTTCTCGGGCAAAAGAGGGCTTTACAGCGCTTTCTGGCTGCTAGAGACATGCAGAAAGAGCAAGTGTGGCAGAATGTGTTCCCAAGCAGCTGGAGCTACCACGGGCTCCTGACAGGCTTCTTTTCACTTGGAGAACACAGAAAACACACCAAGGTGCTGCTGCAAGCAAAGTTACAGAAGTCCCCCTGAGAGTTGCTTTTCTCGGGCAAAAGAGCGCTTTACAGCGCTTTCTGGCTGCTAGAGACATGCAGAAAGAGCAAGTGTGGCAGAATGTGTTCCAAAGCAGCTGGAGCTACCACGGGCTCCGGACAGGCTTCTTTTCACTTGGAGAACACAGAAAACACACCAAGGTGCTGCTGCAAGCAAAGTTACAGAACCCCCCCGTGAGAGGCGCCAAGCTCTGTGTGCAGAGTTGCTTTTCTTGGCAAAAGAGAGCTTAAAGTGCTTTCTGGCTGCTAGAGACATGCAGAAAGAGCAAGTGTGGCAGAATGTGTTCCAAAGCAGCTGGAGCTACCACGGGCTCCTGACAGGCTTCTTTTCACTTGGAGAACGCAGAAAACACACCAAGGTGCTGCTGCAAGCAAAGTTACAGAAGTCCCCCTGAGAGTTGCTTTTCTCGGGCAAAAGAGCGCTTTACAGGGCTTTCTGGCTGCTAGAGACATGCAGAAAGGGCAAGTGTGGCAGAATGTGTTCCCAAGCAGCTGGAGCTACCACGGGCTCCTGACAGGCTTCTTTTCACTTGGAGAACACAGAAAACACACCAAGGTGCTGCTGCAAGCAAAGTTACAGAAGTCCCCCTGAGAGGCCCCAAGCTCTGTGTGCAGAGTTGCTTTTCTTGGCAAAAGAGAGCTTAAAGTGCTTTCTGGCTGCTAGAGACATGCAGAAAGAGCAAGTGTGGCAGAATGTGTTCCAAAGCAGCTGGAGCTACCACGGGCTCCTGACAGGCTTCTTTTCACTTGGAGAACACAGAAAACACACCAAGGTGCTGCTGCAAGCAAAGTTACAGAAGTCCCCCTGAGAGTTGCTTTTCTCGGGCAAAAGAGCGCATTACAGCGCTTTCTGGCTGCTAGAGACATGCAGAAAGAGCAAGTGTGGCAGAATGTGTTCCCAATCAGCTGGAGCTACCACGGGCTCCTGACAGGCTTCTTTTCACTTGGAGAACACAGAAAACACACCAAGGTGCTGCTGCAAGCAAAGTTACAGAAGTCCCCCTGAGAGGCCCCAAGCTCTGTGTGCAGAGTTGCTTTTCTTGGTAAAAGAGGGCTTTACAGCGCTTTCTGGCTGCTAGAGACATGCAGAAAGAGCAAGTGTGGCAGAATGTGTTCCAAAGCAGCTGGAGCTACCACGGGCTCCTGACAGGCTTCTTTTCACTTGGAGAACACAGAAAACACACCAAGGTGCTGCTGCAAGCAAAGTTACAGAACCCCCCCGTGAGAGGCGCCAAGCTCTGTGTGCAGAGTTGCTTTTCTTGGCAAAAGAGAGCTTAAAGTGCTTTCTGGCTGCTAGAGACATGCAGAAAGAGCAAGTGTGGCAGAATGTGTTCCAAAGCAGCTGGAGCTACCACGGGCTCCTGACAGGCTTCTTTTCACTTGGAGAACACAGAAAACACACCAAGGTGCTGCTGCAAGCAAAGTTACAGAAGTCCCCCTGAGAGTTGCTTTTCTCGGGCAAAAGAGCGCTTTACAGGGCTTTCTGGCTGCTAGAGACATGCAGAAAGGGCAAGTGTGGCAGAATGTGTTCCCAAGCAGCTGGAGCTACCACGGGCTCCTGACAGGCTTCTTTTCACTTGGAGAACACAGAAAACACACCAAGGTGCTGCTGCAAGCAAAGTTACAGAAGTCCCCCTGAGAGTTGCTTTTCTCGGGCAAAAGAGGGCTTTACAGCGCTTTCTGGCTGCTAGCGACATGCAGAAAGAGCAAGTGTGGCAGAATGTGTTCCCAATCAGCTGGAGCTACCACGGGCTCCTGACAGGCTTCTTTTCACTTGGAGAACACAGAAAACACACCAAGGTGCTGCTGCAAGCAAAGTTACAGAAGTCCCCCTGAGAGTTGCTTTTCTCGGGCAAAAGAGCGCTTTACAGCGCTTTCTGGCTGCTAGAGACATGCAGAAAGAGCAAGTGTGGCAGAATGTGTTCCCAATCAGCTGGAGCTACCACGGGCTCCTGACAGGCTTCTTTTCACTTGGAGAACACAGAAAACACACCAAGGTGCTGCTGCAAGCAAAGTTACAGAAGTCCCCCTGAGAGTTGCTTTTCTCGGGCAAAAGAGCGCTTTACAGCGCTTTCTGGCTGCTAGAGACATGCAGAAAGGGCAAGTGTGGCAGAATGTGTTCCAAAGCAGCTGGAGCTACCACGGGCTCCTGACAGGCTTCTTTTCACTTGGAGAACACAGAAAACACACCAAGGTGCTGCTGCAAGCAAAGTTACAGAAGTCCCCCTGAGAGTTGCTTTTCTCGGGCAAAAGAGGGCTTTACAGCGCTTTCTGGCTGCTAGAGACATGCAGAAAGAGCAAGTGTGGCAGAATGTGTTCCCAATCAGCTGGAGCTACCACGGGCTCCTGACAGGCTTCTTTTCACTTGGAGAACACAGAAAACACACCAAGGTGCTGCTGCAAGCAAAGTTACAGAAGTCCCCCTGAGAGTTGCTTTTCTCGGGCAAAAGAGGGCTTTACAGGGCTTTCTGGCTGCTAGAGACATGCAGAAAGAGCAAGTGTGGCAGAATGTGTTCCCAATCAGCTGGAGCTACCACGGGCTCCTGACAGGCTTCTTTTCACTTGGAGAACACAGAAAACACACCAAGGTGCTGCTGCATGCAAAGTTACAGAAGTCCCCCTGAGAGTTGCTTTTCTCGGGCAAAAGAGTGCTTTACAGGGCTTTCTGGCTGCTAGAGACATGCAGAAAGAGCAAGTGTGGCAGAATGTGTTCCAAAGCAGCTGGAGCTACCACGGGCTCCTGACAGGCTTCTTTTCACTTGGAGAACACAGAAAACACACCAAGGTGCTGCTGCAAGCAAAGTTACAGAAGTCCCCCTGAGAGTTGCTTTTCTCGGGCAAAAGAGCGCTTTACAGGGCTTTCTGGCTGCTAGAGACATGCAGAAAGAGCAAGTGTGGCAGAATGTGTTCCAAAGCAGCTGGAGCTACCACGGGCTCCTGACAGGCTTCTTTTCACTTGGAGAACACAGAAAACACACCAAGGTGCTGCTGCAAGCAAAGTTACAGAAGTCCCCCTGAGAGTTGCTTTTCTCGGGGAAAAGAGCGCTTTACAGGGCTTTCTGGCTGCTAGAGACATGCAGAAAGAGCAAGTGTGGCAGAATGTGTTCCCAAGCAGCTGGAGCTACCACGGGCTCCTGACAGGCTTCTTTTCACTTGGAGAACACAGAAAACACACCAAGGTGCTGCTGCATGCAAAGTTACAGAAGTCCCCCTGAGAGTTGCTTTTCTCGGGCAAAAGAGTGCTTTACAGGGCTTTCTGGCTGCTAGAGACATGCAGAAAGAGCAAGTGTGGCAGAATGTGTTCCAAAGCAGCTGGAGCTACCACGGGCTCCTGACAGGCTTCTTTTCACTTGGAGAACACAGAAAACACACCAAGGTGCTGCTGCAAGCAAAGTTACAGAAGTCCCCCTGAGAGTTGCTTTTCTGGGGCAAAAGAGCGCTTTACAGGGCTTTCTGGCTGCTAGAGACATGCAGAAAGGGCAAGTGTGGCAGAATGTGTTCCAAAGCAGCTGGAGCTACCACGGGCTCCTGACAGGCTTCTTTTCACTTGGAGAACACAGAAAACACACCAAGGTGCTGCTGCAAGCAAAGTTACAGAAGTCCCCCTGAGAGTTGCTTTTCTCGGGCAAAAGAGGGCTTTACAGCGCTTTCTGGCTGCTAGAGACATGCAGAAAGAGCAAGTGTGGCAGAATGTGTTCCCAATCAGCTGGAGCTACCACGGGCTCCTGACAGGCTTCTTTTCACTTGGAGAACACAGAAAACACACCAAGGTGCTGCTGCAAGCAAAGTTACAGAAGTCCCCCTGAGAGGCCCCAAGCTCTGTGTGCAGAGTTGCTTTTCTTGGTAAAAGAGGGCTTTACAGCGCTTTCTGGCTGCTAGAGACATGCAGAAAGAGCAAGTGTGGCAGAATGTGTTCCAAAGCAGCTGGAGCTACCACGGGCTCCTGACAGGCTTCTTTTCACTTGGAGAACACAGAAAACACCCCAAGGTGCTGCTGCAAGCAAAGTTACAGAACCCCCCCGTGAGAGGCGCCAAGCTCTGTGTGCAGAGTTGCTTTTCTTGGCAAAAGAGAGCTTAAAGTGCTTTCTGGCTGCTAGAGACATGCAGAAAGAGCAAGTGTGGCAGAATGTGTTCCAAAGCAGCTGGAGCTACCACGGGCTCCTGACAGGCTTCTTTTCACTTGGAGAACACAGAAAACACACCAAGGTGCTGCTGCAAGCAAAGTTACAGAAGTCCCCCTGAGAGTTGCTTTTCTCGGGCAAAAGAGCGCTTTACAGGGCTTTCTGGCTGCTAGAGACATGCAGAAAGAGCAAGTGTGGCAGAATGTGTTCCAAAGCAGCTGGAGCTACCACGGGCTCCTGACAGGCTTCTTTTCACTTGGAGAACACAGAAAACACACCAAGGTGCTGCTGCAAGCAAAGTTACAGAAGTCCCCCTGAGAGTTGCTTTTCTCGGGCAAAAGAGTGCTTTACAGGGCTTTCTGGCTGCTAGAGACATGCAGAAAGAGCAAGTGTGGCAGAATGTGTTCCAAAGCAGCTGGAGCTACCACGGGCTCCTGACAGGCTTCTTTTCACTTGGAGAACACAGAAAACACACCAAGGTGCTGCTGCAAGCAAAGTTACAGAAGTCCCCCTGAGAGTTGCTTTTCTCGGGCAAAAGAGCGCTTTACAGGGCTTTCTGGCTGCTAGAGACATGCAGAAAGAGCAAGTGTGGCAGAATGTGTTCCAAAGCAGCTGGAGCTACCACGGGCTCCTGACAGGCTTCTTTTCACTTGGAGAACACAGAAAACACACCAAGGTGCTGCTGCAAGCAAAGTTACAGAAGTCCCCCTGAGAGTTGCTTTTCTCGGGCAAAAGAGGGCTTTACAGCGCTTTCTGGCTGCTAGAGACATGCAGAAAGAGCAAGTGTGGCAGAATGTGTTCCCAATCAGCTGGAGCTACCACGGGCTCCTGACAGGCTTCTTTTCACTTGGAGAACACAGAAAACACACCGAGGTGCTGCTGCAAGCAAAGTTACAGAAGTCCCCCTGAGAGGCCCCAAGCTCTGTGTGCAGAGTTGCTTTTCTTGGTAAAAGAGGGCTTTACAGCGCTTTCTGGCTGCTAGAGACATGCAGAAAGAGCAAGTGTGGCAGAATGTGTTCCAAAGCAGCTGGAGCTACCACGGGCTCCTGACAGGCTTCTTTTCACTTGGAGAACACAGAAAACACACCAAGGTGCTGCTGCAAGCAAAGTTACAGAAGTCCCCCTGAGAGTTGCTTTTCTCGGGCAAAAGAGCGCTTTACAGGGCTTTCTGGCTGCTAGAGACATGCAGAAAGAGCAAGTGTGGCAGAATGTGTTCCAAAGCAGCTGGAGCTACCACGGGCTCCTGACAGGCTTCTTTTCACTTGGAGAACACAGAAAACACCCCAAGGTGCTGCTGCAAGCAAAGTTACAGAAGTCCCCCTGAGAGGCCCCAAGCTCTGAGTGCAGAGTTGCTTTTCTTGGCAAAAGAGAGCTTAAAGTGCTTTCTGGCTGCTAGAGACATGCAGAAAGAGCAAGTGTGGCAGAATGTGTTCCAAAGCAGCTGGAGCTACCACGGGCTCCTGACAGGCTTCTTTTCACTTGGAGAACACAGAAAACACACCAAGGTGCTGCTGCAAGCAAAGTTACAGAAGTCCCCCTGAGAGTTGCTTTTCTCGGGCAAAAGACGGCTTTACAGCGCTTTCTGGCTGCTAGAGACATGCAGAAAGAGCAAGTGTGGCAGAATGTGTTCCAAAGCAGCTGGAGCTACCACGGGCTCCGGACAGGCTTCTTTTCACTTGGAGAACACAGAAAACACACCAAGGTGCTGCTGCAAGCAAAGTTACAGAAGCCCCCCGTGAGAGGCACCAAGCTCTGTGTGCAGAGTTGCTTTTCTTGGCAAAAGAGAGCTTAAAGTGCTTTCTGGCTGCTAGAGACATGCAGAAAGAGCAAGTGTGGCAGAATGTGTTCCAAAGCAGCTGGAGCTACCACGGGCTCCTGACAGGCTTCTTTTCACTTGGAGAACGCAGAAAACACACCAAGGTGCTGCTGCAAGCAAAGTTACAGAAGTCCCCCTGAGAGTTGCTTTTCTCGGGCAAAAGAGCGCTTTACAGCGCTTTCTGGCTGCTAGAGACATGCAGAAAGAGCAAGTGTGGCAGAATGTGTTCCCAAGCAGCTGGAGCTACCACGGGCTCCTGACAGGCTTCTTTTCACTTGGAGAACACAGAAAACACACCAAGGTGCTGCTGCAAGCAAAGTTACAGAAGTCCCCCTGAGAGTTGCTTTTCTCGGGGAAAAGAGCGCTTTACAGGGCTTTCTGGCTGCTAGAGACATGCAGAAAGAGCAAGTGTGGCAGAATGTGTTCCCAAGCAGCTGGAGCTACCACGGGCTCCTGACAGGCTTCTTTTCACTTGGAGAACACAGAAAACACACCAAGGTGCTGCTGCAAGCAAAGTTACAGAACCCCCCCGTGAGAGGCGCCAAGCTCTGTGTGCAGAGTTGCTTTTCTTGGCAAAAGAGAGCTTAAAGTGCTTTCTGGCTGCTAGAGACATGCAGAAAGAGCAAGTGTGGCAGAATGTGTTCCAAAGCAGCTGGAGCTACCACGGGCTCCTGACAGGCTTCTTTTCACTTGGAGAACACAGAAAACACACCAAGGTGCTGCTGCAAGCAAAGTTACAGAAGTCCCCCTGAGAGTTGCTTTTCTCGGGCAAAAGAGCGCTTTACAGGGCTTTCTGGCTGCTAGAGACATGCAGAAAGGGCAAGTGTGGCAGAATGTGTTCCAAAGCAGCTGGAGCTACCACGGGCTCCTGACAGGCTTCTTTTCACTTGGAGAACACAGAAAACACACCAAGGTGCTGCTGCAAGCAAAGTTACAGAAGTCCCCCTGAGAGTTGCTTTTCTCGGGCAAAAGAGGGCTTTACAGCGCTTTCTGGCTGCTAGCGACATGCAGAAAGAGCAAGTGTGGCAGAATGTGTTCCCAATCAGCTGGAGCTACCACGGGCTCCTGACAGGCTTCTTTTCACTTGGAGAACACAGAAAACACACCAAGGTGCTGCTGCAAGCAAAGTTACAGAAGTCCCCCTGAGAGTTGCTTTTCTCGGGCAAAAGAGCGCTTTACAGCGCTTTCTGGCTGCTAGAGACATGCAGAAAGAGCAAGTGTGGCAGAATGTGTTCCCAATCAGCTGGAGCTACCACGGGCTCCTGACAGGCTTCTTTTCACTTGGAGAACACAGAAAACACACCAAGGTGCTGCTGCAAGCAAAGTTACAGAAGTCCCCCTGAGAGTTGCTTTTCTCGGGCAAAAGAGCGCTTTACAGCGCTTTCTGGCTGCTAGAGACATGCAGAAAGGGCAAGTGTGGCAGAATGTGTTCCAAAGCAGCTGGAGCTACCACGGGCTCCTGACAGGCTTCTTTTCACTTGGAGAACACAGAAAACACACCAAGGTGCTGCTGCAAGCAAAGTTACAGAAGTCCCCCTGAGAGTTGCTTTTCTCGGGCAAAAGAGGGCTTTACAGCGCTTTCTGGCTGCTAGAGACATGCAGAAAGAGCAAGTGTGGCAGAATGTGTTCCCAATCAGCTGGAGCTACCACGGGCTCCTGACAGGCTTCTTTTCACTTGGAGAACACAGAAAACACACCAAGGTGCTGCTGCAAGCAAAGTTACAGAAGTCCCCCTGAGAGTTGCTTTTCTCGGGCAAAAGAGGGCTTTACAGGGCTTTCTGGCTGCTAGAGACATGCAGAAAGAGCAAGTGTGGCAGAATGTGTTCCCAATCAGCTGGAGCTACCACGGGCTCCTGACAGGCTTCTTTTCACTTGGAGAACACAGAAAACACACCAAGGTGCTGCTGCATGCAAAGTTACAGAAGTCCCCCTGAGAGTTGCTTTTCTCGGGCAAAAGAGTGCTTTACAGGGCTTTCTGGCTGCTAGAGACATGCAGAAAGAGCAAGTGTGGCAGAATGTGTTCCAAAGCAGCTGGAGCTACCACGGGCTCCTGACAGGCTTCTTTTCACTTGGAGAACACAGAAAACACACCAAGGTGCTGCTGCAAGCAAAGTTACAGAAGTCCCCCTGAGAGTTGCTTTTCTCGGGCAAAAGAGCGCTTTACAGGGCTTTCTGGCTGCTAGAGACATGCAGAAAGAGCAAGTGTGGCAGAATGTGTTCCAAAGCAGCTGGAGCTACCACGGGCTCCTGACAGGCTTCTTTTCACTTGGAGAACACAGAAAACACACCAAGGTGCTGCTGCAAGCAAAGTTACAGAAGTCCCCCTGAGAGTTGCTTTTCTCGGGGAAAAGAGCGCTTTACAGGGCTTTCTGGCTGCTAGAGACATGCAGAAAGAGCAAGTGTGGCAGAATGTGTTCCCAAGCAGCTGGAGCTACCACGGGCTCCTGACAGGCTTCTTTTCACTTGGAGAACACAGAAAACACACCAAGGTGCTGCTGCATGCAAAGTTACAGAAGTCCCCCTGAGAGTTGCTTTTCTCGGGCAAAAGAGTGCTTTACAGGGCTTTCTGGCTGCTAGAGACATGCAGAAAGAGCAAGTGTGGCAGAATGTGTTCCAAAGCAGCTGGAGCTACCACGGGCTCCTGACAGGCTTCTTTTCACTTGGAGAACACAGAAAACACACCAAGGTGCTGCTGCAAGCAAAGTTACAGAAGTCCCCCTGAGAGTTGCTTTTCTGGGGCAAAAGAGCGCTTTACAGGGCTTTCTGGCTGCTAGAGACATGCAGAAAGGGCAAGTGTGGCAGAATGTGTTCCAAAGCAGCTGGAGCTACCACGGGCTCCTGACAGGCTTCTTTTCACTTGGAGAACACAGAAAACACACCAAGGTGCTGCTGCAAGCAAAGTTACAGAAGTCCCCCTGAGAGTTGCTTTTCTCGGGCAAAAGAGGGCTTTACAGCGCTTTCTGGCTGCTAGAGACATGCAGAAAGAGCAAGTGTGGCAGAATGTGTTCCCAATCAGCTGGAGCTACCACGGGCTCCTGACAGGCTTCTTTTCACTTGGAGAACACAGAAAACACACCAAGGTGCTGCTGCAAGCAAAGTTACAGAAGTCCCCCTGAGAGGCCCCAAGCTCTGTGTGCAGAGTTGCTTTTCTTGGTAAAAGAGGGCTTTACAGCGCTTTCTGGCTGCTAGAGACATGCAGAAAGAGCAAGTGTGGCAGAATGTGTTCCAAAGCAGCTGGAGCTACCACGGGCTCCTGACAGGCTTCTTTTCACTTGGAGAACACAGAAAACACCCCAAGGTGCTGCTGCAAGCAAAGTTACAGAACCCCCCCGTGAGAGGCACCAAGCTCTGTGTGCAGAGTTGCTTTTCTTGGCAAAAGAGAGCTTAAAGTGCTTTCTGGCTGCTAGAGACATGCAGAAAGAGCAAGTGTGGCAGAATGTGTTCCAAAGCAGCTGGAGCTACCACGGGCTCCTGACAGGCTTCTTTTCACTTGGAGAACACAGAAAACACACCAAGGTGCTGCTGCAAGCAAAGTTACAGAAGTCCCCCTGAGAGTTGCTTTTCTCGGGCAAAAGAGCGCTTTACAGGGCTTTCTGGCTGCTAGAGACATGCAGAAAGAGCAAGTGTGGCAGAATGTGTTCCAAAGCAGCTGGAGCTACCACGGGCTCCTGACAGGCTTCTTTTCACTTGGAGAACACAGAAAACACACCAAGGTGCTGCTGCAAGCAAAGTTACAGAAGTCCCCCTGAGAGTTGCTTTTCTCGGGCAAAAGAGTGCTTTACAGGGCTTTCTGGCTGCTAGAGACATGCAGAAAGAGCAAGTGTGGCAGAATGTGTTCCAAAGCAGCTGGAGCTACCACGGGCTCCTGACAGGCTTCTTTTCAATTGGAGAACACAGAAAACACACCAAGGTGCTGCTGCAAGCAAAGTTACAGAAGTCCCCCTGAGAGTTGCTTTTCTCGGGCAAAAGAGCGCTTTACAGGGCTTTCTGGCTGCTAGAGACATGCAGAAAGAGCAAGTGTGGCAGAATGTGTTCCAAAGCAGCTGGAGCTACCACGGGCTCCTGACAGGCTTCTTTTCACTTGGAGAACACAGAAAACACACCAAGGTGCTGCTGCAAGCAAAGTTACAGAAGTCCCCCTGAGAGTTGCTTTTCTCGGGCAAAAGAGGGCTTTACAGCGCTTTCTGGCTGCTAGAGACATGCAGAAAGAGCAAGTGTGGCAGAATGTGTTCCCAATCAGCTGGAGCTACCACGGGCTCCTGACAGGCTTCTTTTCACTTGGAGAACACAGAAAACACACCGAGGTGCTGCTGCAAGCAAAGTTACAGAAGTCCCCCTGAGAGGCCCCAAGCTCTGTGTGCAGAGTTGCTTTTCTTGGTAAAAGAGGGCTTTACAGCGCTTTCTGGCTGCTAGAGACATGCAGAAAGAGCAAGTGTGGCAGAATGTGTTCCAAAGCAGCTGGAGCTACCACGGGCTCCTGACAGGCTTCTTTTCACTTGGAGAACACAGAAAACACACCAAGGTGCTGCTGCAAGCAAAGTTACAGAAGTCCCCCTGAGAGTTGCTTTTCTCGGGCAAAAGAGCGCTTTACAGGGCTTTCTGGCTGCTAGAGACATGCAGAAAGAGCAAGTGTGGCAGAATGTGTTCCAAAGCAGCTGGAGCTACCACGGGCTCCTGACAGGCTTCTTTTCACTTGGAGAACACAGAAAACACCCCAAGGTGCTGCTGCAAGCAAAGTTACAGAAGTCCCCCTGAGAGGCCCCAAGCTCTGAGTGCAGAGTTGCTTTTCTTGGCAAAAGAGAGCTTAAAGTGCTTTCTGGCTGCTAGAGACATGCAGAAAGAGCAAGTGTGGCAGAATGTGTTCCAAAGCAGCTGGAGCTACCACGGGCTCCTGACAGGCTTCTTTTCACTTGGAGAACACAGAAAACACACCAAGGTGCTGCTGCAAGCAAAGTTACAGAAGTCCCCCTGAGAGTTGCTTTTCTCGGGCAAAAGACGGCTTTACAGCGCTTTCTGGCTGCTAGAGACATGCAGAAAGAGCAAGTGTGGCAGAATGTGTTCCAAAGCAGCTGGAGCTACCACGGGCTCCGGACAGGCTTCTTTTCACTTGGAGAACACAGAAAACACACCAAGGTGCTGCTGCAAGCAAAGTTACAGAACCCCCCCGTGAGAGGCACCAAGCTCTGTGTGCAGAGTTGCTTTTCTTGGCAAAAGAGAGCTTAAAGTGCTTTCTGGCTGCTAGAGACATGCAGAAAGAGCAAGTGTGGCAGAATGTGTTCCAAAGCAGCTGGAGCTACCACGGGCTCCTGACAGGCTTCTTTTCACTTGGAGAACGCAGAAAACACACCAAGGTGCTGCTGCAAGCAAAGTTACAGAAGTCCCCCTGAGAGTTGCTTTTCTCGGGCAAAAGAGCGCTTTACAGCGCTTTCTGGCTGCTAGAGACATGCAGAAAGAGCAAGTGTGGCAGAATGTGTTCCCAAGCAGCTGGAGCTACCACGGGCTCCTGACAGGCTTCTTTTCACTTGGAGAACACAGAAAACACACCAAGGTGCTGCTGCAAGCAAAGTTACAGAAGTCCCCCTGAGAGTTGCTTTTCTCGGGGAAAAGAGCGCTTTACAGGGCTTTCTGGCTGCTAGAGACATGCAGAAAGAGCAAGTGTGGCAGAATGTGTTCCCAAGCAGCTGGAGCTACCACGGGCTCCTGACAGGCTTCTTTTCACTTGGAGAACACAGAAAACACACCAAGGTGCTGCTGCAAGCAAAGTTACAGAAGTCCCCCTGAGAGTTGCTTTTCTCGGGCAAAAGAGGGCTTTACAGGGCTTTCTGGCTGCTAGAGACATGCAGAAAGAGCAAGTGTGGCAGAATGTGTTCCAAAGCAGCTGGAGCTACCACGGGCTCCTGACAGGCTTCTTTTCACTTGGAGAACACAGAAAACACACCAAGGTGCTGCTGCAAGCAAAGTTACAGAAGTCCCCCTGAGAGTTGCTTTTCTCAGGCAAAAGAGCGCTTTACAGGGCTTTCTGGCTGCTAGAGACATGCAGAAAGAGCAAGTGTGGCAGAATGTGTTCCAAAGCAGCTGGAGCTACCACGGGCTCCTGACAGGCTTCTTTTCACTTGGAGAACACAGAAAACACACCAAGGTGCTGCTGCAAGCAAAGTTACAGAAGTCCCCCTGAGAGTTGCTTTTCTCGGGCAAAAGAGGGCTTTACAGCGCTTTCTGGCTGCTAGAGACATGCAGAAAGAGCAAGTGTGGCAGAATGTGTTCCCAATCAGCTGGAGCTACCACGGGCTCCTGACAGGCTTCTTTTCACTTGGAGAACACAGAAAACACACCAAGGTGCTGCTGCAAGCAAAGTTACAGAAGTCCCCCTGAGAGGCCCCAAGCTCTGTGTGCAGAGTTGCTTTTCTTGGTAAAAGAGGGCTTTACAGCGCTTTCTGGCTGCTAGAGACATGCAGAAAGAGCAAGTGTGGCAGAATGTGTTCCAAAGCAGCTGGAGCTACCACGGGCTCCTGACAGGCTTCTTTTCACTTGGAGAACACAGAAAACACACCAAGGTGCTGCTGCAAGCAAAGTTACAGAAGTCCCCCTGAGAGTTGCTTTTCTCGGGCAAAAGAGCGCTTTACAGCGCTTTCTGGCTGCTAGAGACATGCAGAAAGGGCAAGTGTGGCAGAATGTGTTCCAAAGCAGCTGGAGCTACCACGGGCTCCTGACAGGCTTCTTTTCACTTGGAGAACACAGAAAACACACCAAGGTGCTGCTGCAAGCAAAGTTACAGAAGTCCCCCTGAGAGTTGCTTTTCTCGGGCAAAAGAGGGCTTTACAGCGCTTTCTGGCTGCTAGAGACATGCAGAAAGAGCAAGTGTGGCAGAATGTGTTCCAAAGCAGCTGGAGCTACCACGGGCTCCTGACAGGCTTCTTTTCACTTGGAGAACACAGAAAACACACCAAGGTGCTGCTGCAAGCAAAGTTACAGAAGTCCCCCTGAGAGTTGCTTTTCTCGGGCAAAAGAGGGCTTTACAGGGCTTTCTGGCTGCTAGAGACATGCAGAAAGAGCAAGTGTGGCAGAATGTGTTCCCAATCAGCTGGAGCTACCACGGGCTCCTGACAGGCTTCTTTTCACTTGGAGAACACAGAAAACACACCAAGGTGCTGCTGCATGCAAAGTTACAGAAGTCCCCCTGAGAGTTGCTTTTCTCGGGCAAAAGAGTGCTTTACAGGGCTTTCTGGCTGCTAGAGACATGCAGAAAGAGCAAGTGTGGCAGAATGTGTTCCAAAGCAGCTGGAGCTACCACGGGCTCCTGACAGGCTTCTTTTCACTTGGAGAACACAGAAAACACACCAAGGTGCTGCTGCAAGCAAAGTTACAGAAGTCCCCCTGAGAGTTGCTTTTCTCGGACAAAAGAGCGCTTTACAGGGCTTTCTGGCTGCTAGAGACATGCAGAAAGAGCAAGTGTGGCAGAATGTGTTCCAAAGCAGCTGGAGCTACCACGGGCTCCTGACAGGCTTCTTTTCACTTGGAGAACACAGAAAACACACCAAGGTGCTGCTGCAAGCAAAGTTACAGAAGTCCCCCTGAGAGTTGCTTTTCTCGGGGAAAAGAGCGCTTTACAGGGCTTTCTGGCTGCTAGAGACATGCAGAAAGAGCAAGTGTGGCAGAATGTGTTCCCAATCAGCTGGAGCTACCACGGGCTCCTGACAGGCTTCTTTTCACTTGGAGAACACAGAAAACACACCAAGGTGCTGCTGCATGCAAAGTTACAGAAGTCCCCCTGAGAGTTGCTTTTCTCGGGCAAAAGAGTGCTTTACAGGGCTTTCTGGCTGCTAGAGACATGCAGAAAGAGCAAGTGTGGCAGAATGTGTTCCAAAGCAGCTGGAGCTACCACGGGCTCCTGACAGGCTTCTTTTCACTTGGAGAACACAGAAAACACACCAAGGTGCTGCTGCAAGCAAAGTTACAGAAGTCCCCCTGAGAGTTGCTTTTCTGGGGCAAAAGAGCGCTTTACAGGGCTTTCTGGCTGCTAGAGACATGCAGAAAGGGCAAGTGTGGCAGAATGTGTTCCAAAGCAGCTGGAGCTACCACGGGCTCCTGACAGGCTTCTTTTCACTTGGAGAACACAGAAAACACACCAAGGTGCTGCTGCAAGCAAAGTTACAGAAGTCCCCCTGAGAGTTGCTTTTCTCGGGCAAAAGAGGGCTTTACAGCGCTTTCTGGCTGCTAGAGACATGCAGAAAGAGCAAGTGTGGCAGAATGTGTTCCCAATCAGCTGGAGCTACCACGGGCTCCTGACAGGCTTCTTTTCACTTGGAGAACACAGAAAACACACCAAGGTGCTGCTGCAAGCAAAGTTACAGAAGTCCCCCTGAGAGGCCCCAAGCTCTGTGTGCAGAGTTGCTTTTCTTGGTAAAAGAGGGCTTTACAGCGCTTTCTGGCTGCTAGAGACATGCAGAAAGAGCAAGTGTGGCAGAATGTGTTCCAAAGCAGCTGGAGCTACCACGGGCTCCTGACAGGCTTCTTTTCACTTGGAGAACACAGAAAACACCCCAAGGTGCTGCTGCAAGCAAAGTTACAGAACCCCCCCGTGAGAGGCGCCAAGCTCTGTGTGCAGAGTTGCTTTTCTTGGCAAAAGAGAGCTTAAAGTGCTTTCTGGCTGCTAGAGACATGCAGAAAGAGCAAGTGTGGCAGAATGTGTTCCAAAGCAGCTGGAGCTACCACGGGCTCCTGACAGGCTTCTTTTCACTTGGAGAACACAGAAAACACACCAAGGTGCTGCTGCAAGCAAAGTTACAGAAGTCCCCCTGAGAGTTGCTTTTCTCGGGCAAAAGAGCGCTTTACAGGGCTTTCTGGCTGCTAGAGACATGCAGAAAGAGCAAGTGTGGCAGAATGTGTTCCAAAGCAGCTGGAGCTACCACGGGCTCCTGACAGGCTTCTTTTCACTTGGAGAACACAGAAAACACACCAAGGTGCTGCTGCAAGCAAAGTTACAGAAGTCCCCCTGAGAGTTGCTTTTCTCGGGCAAAAGAGTGCTTTACAGGGCTTTCTGGCTGCTAGAGACATGCAGAAAGAGCAAGTGTGGCAGAATGTGTTCCAAAGCAGCTGGAGCTACCACGGGCTCCTGACAGGCTTCTTTTCAATTGGAGAACACAGAAAACACACCAAGGTGCTGCTGCAAGCAAAGTTACAGAAGTCCCCCTGAGAGTTGCTTTTCTCGGGCAAAAGAGCGCTTTACAGGGCTTTCTGGCTGCTAGAGACATGCAGAAAGAGCAAGTGTGGCAGAATGTGTTCCAAAGCAGCTGGAGCTACCACGGGCTCCTGACAGGCTTCTTTTCACTTGGAGAACACAGAAAACACACCAAGGTGCTGCTGCAAGCAAAGTTACAGAAGTCCCCCTGAGAGTTGCTTTTCTCGGGCAAAAGAGGGCTTTACAGCGCTTTCTGGCTGCTAGAGACATGCAGAAAGAGCAAGTGTGGCAGAATGTGTTCCCAATCAGCTGGAGCTACCACGGGCTCCTGACAGGCTTCTTTTCACTTGGAGAACACAGAAAACACACCGAGGTGCTGCTGCAAGCAAAGTTACAGAAGTCCCCCTGAGAGGCCCCAAGCTCTGTGTGCAGAGTTGCTTTTCTTGGTAAAAGAGGGCTTTACAGCGCTTTCTGGCTGCTAGAGACATGCAGAAAGAGCAAGTGTGGCAGAATGTGTTCCAAAGCAGCTGGAGCTACCACGGGCTCCTGACAGGCTTCTTTTCACTTGGAGAACACAGAAAACACACCAAGGTGCTGCTGCAAGCAAAGTTACAGAAGTCCCCCTGAGAGTTGCTTTTCTCGGGCAAAAGAGCGCTTTACAGGGCTTTCTGGCTGCTAGAGACATGCAGAAAGAGCAAGTGTGGCAGAATGTGTTCCAAAGCAGCTGGAGCTACCACGGGCTCCTGACAGGCTTCTTTTCACTTGGAGAACACAGAAAACACCCCAAGGTGCTGCTGCAAGCAAAGTTACAGAAGTCCCCCTGAGAGGCCCCAAGCTCTGAGTGCAGAGTTGCTTTTCTTGGCAAAAGAGAGCTTAAAGTGCTTTCTGGCTGCTAGAGACATGCAGAAAGAGCAAGTGTGGCAGAATGTGTTCCAAAGCAGCTGGAGCTACCACGGGCTCCTGACAGGCTTCTTTTCACTTGGAGAACACAGAAAACACACCAAGGTGCTGCTGCAAGCAAAGTTACAGAAGTCCCCCTGAGAGTTGCTTTTCTCGGGCAAAAGACGGCTTTACAGCGCTTTCTGGCTGCTAGAGACATGCAGAAAGAGCAAGTGTGGCAGAATGTGTTCCAAAGCAGCTGGAGCTACCACGGGCTCCGGACAGGCTTCTTTTCACTTGGAGAACACAGAAAACACACCAAGGTGCTGCTGCAAGCAAAGTTACAGAAGCCCCCCGTGAGAGGCACCAAGCTCTGTGTGCAGAGTTGCTTTTCTTGGCAAAAGAGAGCTTAAAGTGCTTTCTGGCTGCTAGAGACATGCAGAAAGAGCAAGTGTGGCAGAATGTGTTCCAAAGCAGCTGGAGCTACCACGGGCTCCTGACAGGCTTCTTTTCACTTGGAGAACACAGAAAACACACCAAGGTGCTGCTGCAAGCAAAGTTACAGAAGTCCCCCTGAGAGTTGCTTTTCTCGGGCAAAAGAGCGCTTTACAGCGCTTTCTGGCTGCTAGAGACATGCAGAAAGAGCAAGTGTGGCAGAATGTGTTCCCAAGCAGCTGGAGCTACCACGGGCTCCTGACAGGCTTCTTTTCACTTGGAGAACACAGAAAACACACCAAGGTGCTGCTGCAAGCAAAGTTACAGAAGTCCCCCTGAGAGTTGCTTTTCTCGGGGAAAAGAGCGCTTTACAGGGCTTTCTGGCTGCTAGAGACATGCAGAAAGAGCAAGTGTGGCAGAATGTGTTCCCAAGCAGCTGGAGCTACCACGGGCTCCTGACAGGCTTCTTTTCACTTGGAGAACACAGAAAACACACCAAGGTGCTGCTGCAAGCAAAGTTACAGAAGTCCCCCTGAGAGTTGCTTTTCTCGGGCAAAAGAGGGCTTTACAGGGCTTTCTGGCTGCTAGAGACATGCAGAAAGAGCAAGTGTGGCAGAATGTGTTCCAAAGCAGCTGGAGCTACCACGGGCTCCTGACAGGCTTCTTTTCACTTGGAGAACACAGAAAACACCCCAAGGTGCTGCTGCAAGCAAAGTTACAGAAGTCCCCCTGAGAGTTGCTTTTCTCAGGCAAAAGAGCGCTTTACAGGGCTTTCTGGCTGCTAGAGACATGCAGAAAGAGCAAGTGTGGCAGAATGTGTTCCAAAGCAGCTGGAGCTACCACGGGCTCCTGACAGGCTTCTTTTCACTTGGAGAACACAGAAAACACACCAAGGTGCTGCTGCAAGCAAAGTTACAGAAGTCCCCCTGAGAGTTGCTTTTCTCGGGCAAAAGAGGGCTTTACAGCGCTTTCTGGCTGCTAGAGACATGCAGAAAGAGCAAGTGTGGCAGAATGTGTTCCAAAGCAGCTGGAGCTACCACGGGCTCCTGACAGGCTTCTTTTCACTTGGAGAACACAGAAAACACACCAAGGTGCTGCTGCAAGCAAAGTTACAGAAGTCCCCCTGAGAGGCCCCAAGCTCTGTGTGCAGAGTTGCTTTTCTTGGTAAAAGAGGGCTTTACAGCGCTTTCTGGCTGCTAGAGACATGCAGAAAGAGCAAGTGTGGCAGAATGTGTTCCAAAGCAGCTGGAGCTACCACGGGCTCCTGACAGGCTTCTTTTCACTTGGAGAACACAGAAAACACACCAAGGTGCTGCTGCAAGCAAAGTTACAGAAGTCCCCCTGAGAGTTGCTTTTCTCGGGCAAAAGAGCGCTTTACAGCGCTTTCTGGCTGCTAGAGACATGCAGAAAGAGCAAGTGTGGCAGAATGTGTTCCAAAGCAGCTGGAGCTACCACGGGCTCCTGACAGGCTTCTTTTCACTTGGAGAACACAGAAAACACCCCAAGGTGCTGCTGCAAGCAAAGTTACAGAACCCCCCCGTGAGAGGCGCCAAGCTCTGTGTGCAGAGTTGCTTTTCTTGGCAAAAGAGAGCTTAAAGTGCTTTCTGGCTGCTAGAGACATGCAGAAAGAGCAAGTGTGGCAGAATGTGTTCCAAAGCAGCTGGAGCTACCACGGGCTCCTGACAGGCTTCTTTTCACTTGGAGAACACAGAAAACACACCAAGGTGCTGCTGCAAGCAAAGTTACAGAAGTCCCCCTGAGAGGCCCCAAGCTCTGTGTGCAGAGTTGCTTTTCTTGGCAAAAGAGAGCTTAAAGTGCTTTCTGGCTGCTAGAGACATGCAGAAAGAGCAAGTGTGGCAGAATGTGTTCCAAAGCAGCTGGAGCTACCACGGGCTCCTGACAGGCTTCTTTTCACTTGGAGAACACAGAAAACACACCAAGGTGCTGCTGCAAGCAAAGTTACAGAAGTCCCCCTGAGAGTTGCTTTTCTCGGGCAAAAGAGCGCTTTACAGGGCTTTCTGGCTTCTAGAGACATGCAGAAAGAGCAAGTGTGGCAGAATGTGTTCCCAAGCAGCTGGAGCTACCACGGGCTCCTGACAGGCTTCTTTTCACTTGGAGAACACAGAAAACACACCAAGGTGCTGCTGCAAGCAAAGTTACAGAAGTCCCCCTGAGAGGCGCCAAGCTCTGTGTGCAGAGTTGCTTTTCTTGGCAAAAGAGAGCTTAAAGTGCTTTCTGGCTGCTAGAGACATGCAGAAAGAGCAAGTGTGGCAGAATGTGTTCCAAAGCAGCTGGAGCTACCACGGGCTCCTGACAGGCTTCTTTTCACTTGGAGAACACAGAAAACACACCAAGGTGCTGCTGCAAGCAAAGTTACAGAAGTCCCCCTGAGAGGCCCCAAGCTCTGTGTGCAGAGTTGCTTTTCTTGGTAAAAGAGGGCTTTACAGCGCTTTCTGGCTGCTAGAGACATGCAGAAAGAGCAAGTGTGGCAGAATGTGTTCCAAAGCAGCTGGAGCTACCACGGGCTCCTGACAGGCTTCTTTTCACTTGGAGAACACAGAAAACACCCCAAGGTGCTGCTGCAAGCAAAGTTACAGAACCCCCCCGTGAGAGGCGCCAAGCTCTGTGTGCAGAGTTGCTTTTCTTGGCAAAAGAGAGCTTAAAGTGCTTTCTGGCTGCTAGAGACATGCAGAAAGAGCAAGTGTGGCAGAATGTGTTCCAAAGCAGCTGGAGCTACCACGGGCTCCTGACAGGCTTCTTTTCACTTGGAGAACACAGAAAACACACCAAGGTGCTGCTGCAAGCAAAGTTACAGAAGTCCCCCTGAGAGTTGCTTTTCTCGGGCAAAAGAGCGCTTTACAGCGCTTTCTGGCTGCTAGCGACATGCAGAAAGAGCAAGTGTGGCAGAATGTGTTCCCAATCAGCTGGAGCTACCACGGGCTCCTGACAGGCTTCTTTTCACTTGGAGAACACAGAAAACACACCAAGGTGCTGCTGCAAGCAAAGTTACAGAAGTCCCCCTGAGAGTTGCTTTTCTCGGGCAAAAGAGTGCTTTACAGGGCTTTCTGGCTGCTAGAGACATGCAGAAAGAGCAAGTGTGGCAGAATGTGTTCCCAAGCAGCTGGAGCTACCACGGGCTCCGGACAGGCTTCTTTTCACTTGGAGAACACAGAAAACACACCAAGGTGCTGCTGCAAGCAAAGTTACAGAAGTCCCCCTGAGAGTTGCTTTTCTCGGGCAAAAGAGCGCTTTACAGCGCTTTCTGGCTGCTAGAGACATGCAGAAAGAGCAAGTGTGGCAGAATGTGTTCCCAATCAGCTGGAGCTACCACGGGCTCCTGACAGGCTTCTTTTCACTTGGAGAACACAGAAAACACACCAAGGTGCTGCTGCAAGCAAAGTTACAGAAGTCCCCCTGAGAGGCCCCAAGCTCTGTGTGCAGAGTTGCTTTTCTTGGTAAAAGAGGGCTTTACAGCGCTTTCTGGCTGCTAGAGACATGCAGAAAGAGCAAGTGTGGCAGAATGTGTTCCAAAGCAGCTGGAGCTACCACGGGCTCCTGACAGGCTTCTTTTCACTTGGAGAACACAGAAAACACACCAAGGTGCTGCTGCAAGCAAAGTTACAGAAGTCCCCCTGAGAGGCCCCAAGCTCTGTGTGCAGAGTTGCTTTTCTTGGCAAAAGAGAGCTTAACGTGCTTTCTGGCTGCTAGAGACATGCAGAAAGAGCAAGTGTGGCAGAATGTGTTCCAAAGCAGCTGGAGCTACCACGGGCTCCTGACAGGCTTCTTTTCACTTGGAGAACGCAGAAAACACACCAAGGTGCTGCTGCAAGCAAAGTTACAGAAGTCCCCCTGAGAGTTGCTTTTCTCGGGCAAAAGAGCGCTTTACAGCGCTTTCTGGCTGCTAGAGACATGCAGAAAGAGCAAGTGTGGCAGAATGTGTTCCCAAGCAGCTGGAGCTACCACGGGCTCCTGACAGGCTTCTTTTCACTTGGAGAACACAGAAAACACACCAAGGTGCTGCTGCAAGCAAAGTTACAGAAGTCCCCCTGAGAGTTGCTTTTCTCAGGCAAAAGAGCGCTTTACAGGGCTTTCTGGCTGCTAGAGACATGCAGAAAGAGCAAGTGTGGCAGAATGTGTTCCCAAGCAGCTGGAGCTACCACGGGCTCCTGACAGGCTTCTTTTCACTTGGAGAACACAGAAAACACACCAAGGTGCTGCTGCAAGCAAAGTTACAGAAGTCCCCCTGAGAGTTGCTTTTCTCGGGCAAAAGAGCGCTTTACAGGGCTTTCTGGATGCTAGAGACATGCAGAAAGGGCAAGTGTGGCAGAATGTGTTCCAAAGCAGCTGCAGCTACCACGGGCTCCTGACAGGCTTCTTTTCACTTGGAGAACACAGAAAACACCCCAAGGTGCTGCTGCAAGCAAAGTTACAGAAGTCCCCCTGAGAGTTGCTTTTCTCGGGCAAAAGAGCGCATTACAGCGCTTTCTGGCTGCTAGAGACATGCAGAAAGAGCAAGTGTGGCAGAATGTGTTCCCAAGCAGCTAGAGCTACCACGGGCTCCTGACAGGCTTCTTTTCACTTGGAGAACACAGAAAACACACCAAGGTGCTGCTGCAAGCAAAGTTACAGAAGTCCCCCTGAGAGTTGCTTTTCTCGGGCAAAAGAGCGCTTTACAGCGCTTTCTGGCTGCTAGCGACATGCAGAAAGAGCAAGTGTGGCAGAATGTGTTCCAAAGCAGCTGGAGCTACCACGGGCTCCTGACAGGCTTCTTTTCACTTGGAGAACACAGAAAACACACCAAGGTGCTGCTGCAAGCAAAGTTACAGAAGTCCCCCTGAGAGTTGCTTTTCTCAGGCAAAAGAGCGCTTTACAGGGCTTTCTGGCTGCTAGAGACATGCAGAAAGAGCAAGTGTGGCAGAATGTGTTCCCAAGCAGCTGGAGCTACCACGGGCTCCTGACAGGCTTCTTTTCACTTGGAGAACACAGAAAACACACCAAGGTGCTGCTGCAAGCAAAGTTACAGAAGTCCCCCTGAGAGTTGCTTTTCTCGGGCAAAAGAGGGCTTTACAGCGCTTTCTGGCTTCTAGAGACATGCAGAAAGAGCAAGTGTGGCAGAATGTGTTCCCAATCAGCTGGAGCTACCACGGGCTCCTGACAGGCTTCTTTTCACTTGGAGAACACAGAAAACACACCAAGGTGCTGCTGCAAGCAAAGTTACAGAAGTCCCCCTGAGAGTTGCTTTTCTCGGGGAAAAGAGCGCTTTACAGGGCTTTCTGGCTGCTAGAGACATGCAGAAAGAGCAAGTGTGGCAGAATGTGTTCCCAAGCAGCTGGAGCTACCACGGGCTCCTGACAGGCTTCTTTTCACTTGGAGAACACAGAAAACACACCAAGGTGCTGCTGCAAGCAAAGGTACAGAAGTCCCCCTGAGAGTTGCTTTTCTCGGGCAAAAGAGCGCTTTACAGGGCTTTCTGGCTTCTAGAGACATGCAGAAAGAGCAAGTGTGGCAGAATGTGTTCCAAAGCAGCTGGAGCTACCACGGGCTCCTGACAGGCTTCTTTTCACTTGGAGAACACAGAAAACACCCCAAGGTGCTGCTGCAAGCAAAGTTACAGAAGTCCCCCTGAGAGGCCCCAAGCTCTGTGTGCAGAGTTGCTTTTCTTGGCAAAAGAGAGCTTAAAGTGCTTTCTGGCTGCTAGAGACATGCAGAAAGAGCAAGTGTGGCAGAATGTGTTCCAAAGCAGCTGGAGCTACCACGGGCTCCTGACAGGCTTATTTTCACTTGGAGAACACAGAAAACACACCAAGGTGCTGCTGCAAGCAAAGTTACAGAAGTCCCCCTGAGAGTTGCTTTTCTCGGGCAAAAGAGCGCTTTACAGGGCTTTCTGGCTTCTAGAGACATGCAGAAAGAGCAAGTGTGGCAGAATGTGTTCCAAAGCAGCTGGAGCTACCACGGGCTCCTGACAGGCTTCTTTTCACTTGGAGAACACAGAAAACACCCCAAGGTGCTGCTGCAAGCAAAGTTACAGAAGTCCCCCTGAGAGGCCCCAAGCTCTGTGTGCAGAGTTGCTTTTCTTGGCAAAGGAGAGCTTAAAGTGCTTTCTGGCTGCTAGAGACATGCAGAAAGAGCAAGTGTGGCAGAATGTGTTCCAAAGCAGCTGGAGCTACCACGGGCTCCTGACAGGCTTCTTTTCACTTGGAGAACACAGAAAACACACCAAGGTGCTGCTGCAAGCAAAGTTACAGAAGTCCCCCTGAGAGTTGCTTTTCTCGGGCAAAAGAGCGCTTTACAGGGCTTTCTGGCTGCTAGAGACATGCAGAAAGGGCAAGTGTGGCAGAATGTGTTCCAAAGCAGCTGCAGCTACCACGGGCTCCTGACAGGCTTCTTTTCACTTGGAGAACACAGAAAACACACCAAGGTGCTGCTGCAAGCAAAGTTACAGAAGTCCCCCTGAGAGTTGCTTTTCTCGGGCAAAAGAGCGCATTACAGCGCTTTCTGGCTGCTAGAGACATGCAGAAAGAGCAAGTGTGGCAGAATGTGTTCCCAAGCAGCTAGAGCTACCACGGGCTCCTGACAGGCTTCTTTTCACTTGGAGAACACAGACAACACACCAAGGTGCTGCTGCAAGCAAAGTTACAGAAGTCCCCCTGAGAGTTGCTTTTCTCGGGCAAAAGAGCGCTTTACAGCGCTTTCTGGCTGCTAGCGACATGCAGAAAGAGCAAGTGTGGCAGAATGTGTTCCAAAGCAGCTGGAGCTACCACGGGCTCCTGACAGGCTTCTTTTCACTTGGAGAACACAGAAAACACACCAAGGTGCTGCTGCAAGCAAAGTTACAGAAGTCCCCCTGAGAGTTGCTTTTCTCAGGCAAAAGAGCGCTTTACAGGGCTTTCTGGCTGCTAGAGACATGCAGAAAGAGCAAGTGTGGCAGAATGTGTTCCAAAGCAGCTGGAGCTACCACGGGCTCCTGACAGGCTTCTTTTCACTTGGAGAACACAGAAAACACACCAAGGTGCTGCTGCAAGCAAAGTTACAGAAGTCCCCCTGAGAGTTGCTTTTCTCGGGCAAAAGAGGGCTTTACAGCGCTTTCTGGCTGCTAGAGACATGCAGAAAGAGCAAGTGTGGCAGAATGTGTTCCCAATCAGCTGGAGCTACCACGGGCTCCTGACAGGCTTCTTTTCACTTGGAGAACACAGAAAACACACCAAGGTGCTGCTGCAAGCAAAGTTACAGAAGTCCCCCTGAGAGGCGCCAAGCTCTGTGTGCAGAGTTGCTTTTCTTGGTAAAAGAGGGCTTTACAGCGCTTTCTGGCTGCTAGAGACATGCAGAAAGAGCAAGTGTGGCAGAATGTGTTCCAAAGCAGCTGGAGCTACCACGGGCTCCTGACAGGCTTCTTTTCACTTGGAGAACACAGAAAACACACCAAGGTGCTGCTGCAAGCAAAGTTACAGAAGTCCCCCTGAGAGTTGCTTTTCTCGGGCAAAAGAGCGCTTTACAGCGCTTTCTGGCTGCTAGAGACATGCAGAAAGAGCAAGTGTGGCAGAATGTGTTCCCAATCAGCTGGAGCTACCACGGGCTCCTGACAGGCTTCTTTTCACTTGGAGAACACAGAAAACACCCCAAGGTGCTGCTGCAAGCAAAGTTATAGAACCCCCCCGTGAGAGGCGCCAAGCTCTGTGTGCAGAGTTGCTTTTCTTGGCAAAAGAGAGCTTAAAGTGCTTTCTGGCTGCTAGAGACATGCAGAAAGAGCAAGTGTGGCAGAATGTGTTCCAAAGCAGCTGGAGCTACCACGGGCTCCTGACAGGCTTCTTTTCACTTGGAGAACACAGAAAACACACCAAGGTGCTGCTGCAAGCAAAGTTACAGAAGTCCCCCTGAGAGTTGCTTTTCTCAGGCAAAAGAGCGCTTTACAGCGCTTTCTGGCTGCTAGCGACATGCAGAAAGAGCAAGTGTGGCAGAATGTGTTCCCAATCAGCTGGAGCTACCACGGGCTCCTGACAGGCTTCTTTTCACTTGGAGAACACAGAAAACACACCAAGGTGCTGCTGCAAGCAAAGTTACAGAAGTCCCCCTGAGAGTTGCTTTTCTCGGGCAAAAGAGGGCTTTACAGCGCTTTCTGGCTGCTAGAGACATGCAGAAAGAGCAAGTGTGGCAGAATGTGTTCCCAATCAGCTGGAGCTACCACGGGCTCCTGACAGGCTTCTTTTCACTTGGAGAACACAGAAAACACACCAAGGTGCTGCTGCAAGCAAAGTTACAGAAGTCCCCCTGAGAGGCCCCAAGCTCTGTGTGCAGAGTTGCTTTTCTTGGTAAAAGAGGGCTTTACAGCGCTTTCTGGCTGCTAGAGACATGCAGAAAGAGCAAGTGTGGCAGAATGTGTTCCAAAGCAGCTGGAGCTACCACGGGCTCCTGACAGGCTTCTTTTCACTTGGAGAACACAGAAAACACACCAAGGTGCTGCTGCAAGCAAAGTTACAGAAGTCCCCCTGAGAGGCCCCAAGCTCTGTGTGCAGAGTTGCTTTTCTTGGCAAAAGAGAGCTTAACGTGCTTTCTGGCTGCTAGAGACATGCAGAAAGAGCAAGTGTGGCAGAATGTGTTCCAAAGCAGCTGGAGCTACCACGGGCTCCTGACAGGCTTCTTTTCACTTGGAGAACGCAGAAAACACACCAAGGTGCTGCTGCAAGCAAAGTTACAGAAGTCCCCCTGAGAGTTGCTTTTCTCGGGCAAAAGAGCGCTTTACAGCGCTTTCTGGCTGCTAGAGACATGCAGAAAGAGCAAGTGTGGCAGAATGTGTTCCCAAGCAGCTGGAGCTACCACGGGCTCCTGACAGGCTTCTTTTCACTTGGAGAACACAGAAAACACACCAAGGTGCTGCTGCAAGCAAAGTTACAGAAGTCCCCCTGAGAGTTGCTTTTCTCGGGGAAAAGAGCGCTTTACAGGGCTTTCTGGCTGCTAGAGACATGCAGAAAGAGCAAGTGTGGCAGAATGTGTTCCCAAGCAGCTGGAGCTACCACGGGCTCCTGACAGGCTTCTTTTCACTTGGAGAACACAGAAAACACACCAAGGTGCTGCTGCAAGCAAAGTTACAGAAGTCCCCCTGAGAGTTGCTTTTCTCAGGCAAAAGAGCGCTTTACAGGGCTTTCTGGCTGCTAGAGACATGCAGAAAGGGCAAGTGTGGCAGAATGTGTTCCAAAGCAGCTGCAGCTACCACGGGCTCCTGACAGGCTTCTTTTCACTTGGAGAACACAGAAAACACACCAAGGTGCTGCTGCAAGCAAAGTTACAGAAGTCCCCCTGAGAGTTGCTTTTCTCGGGCAAAAGAGCGCATTACAGCGCTTTCTGGCTGCTAGAGACATGCAGAAAGAGCAAGTGTGGCAGAATGTGTTCCCAAGCAGCTAGAGCTACCACGGGCTCCTGACAGGCTTCTTTTCACTTGGAGAACACAGACAACACACCAAGGTGCTGCTGCAAGCAAAGTTACAGAAGTCCCCCTGAGAGTTGCTTTTCTCGGGCAAAAGAGCGCTTTACAGCGCTTTCTGGCTGCTAGAGACATGCAGAAAGAGCAAGTGTGGCAGAATGTGTTCCAAAGCAGCTGGAGCTACCACGGGCTCCTGACAGGCTTCTTTTCACTTGGAGAACACAGAAAACACACCAAGGTGCTGCTGCAAGCAAAGTTACAGAAGTCCCCCTGAGAGTTGCTTTTCTCAGGCAAAAGAGCGCTTTACAGGGCTTTCTGGCTGCTAGAGACATGCAGAAAGGGCAAGTGTGGCAGAATGTGTTCCAAAGCAGCTGGAGCTACCACGGGCTCCTGACAGGCTTCTTTTCACTTGGAGAACACAGAAAACACACCAAGGTGCTGCTGCAAGCAAAGTTACAGAAGTCCCCCTGAGAGTTGCTTTTCTCGGGCAAAAGAGGGCTTTACAGCGCTTTCTGGCTGCTAGAGACATGCAGAAAGAGCAAGTGTGGCAGAATGTGTTCCCAATCAGCTGGAGCTACCACGGGCTCCTGACAGGCTTCTTTTCACTTGGAGAACACAGAAAACACACCAAGGTGCTGCTGCAAGCAAAGTTACAAAAGTCCCCCTGAGAGGCGCCAAGCTCTGTGTGCAGAGTTGCTTTTCTTGGTAAAAGAGGGCTTTACAGCGCTTTCTGGCTGCTAGAGACATGCAGAAAGAGCAAGTGTGGCAGAATGTGCCAAAGCAGCTGGAGCTACCACGGGCTCCTGACAGGCTTCTTTTCACTTGGAGAACACAGAAAACACACCAAGGTGCTGCTGCAAGCAAAGTTACAGAAGTCCCCCTGAGAGTTGCTTTTCTCGGGCAAAAGAGCGCTTTACAGCGCTTTCTGGCTGCTAGAGACATGCAGAAAGAGCAAGTGTGGCAGAATGTGTTCCCAATCAGCTGGAGCTACCACGGGCTCCTGACAGGCTTCTTTTCACTTGGAGAACACAGAAAACACCCCAAGGTGCTGCTGCAAGCAAAGTTACAGAACCCCCCCGTGAGAGGCGCCAAGCTCTGTGTGCAGAGTTGCTTTTCTTGGCAAAAGAGAGCTTAAAGTGCTTTCTGGCTGCTAGAGACATGCAGAAAGAGCAAGTGTGGCAGAATGTGTTCCAAATCAGCTGGAGCTACCACGGGCTCCGGACAGGCTTCTTTTCACTTGGAGAACACAGAAAACACACCAAGGTGCTGCTGCATGCAAAGTTACAGAAGTCCCCCTGAGAGTTGCTTTTCTCGGGCAAAAGAGCGCTTTACAGGGCTTTCTGGCTGCTAGAGACATGCAGAAAGAGCAAGTGTGGCAGAATGTGTTCCAAAGCAGCTGGAGCTACCACGGGCTCCTGACAGGCTTCTTTTCACTTGGAGAACACAGAAAACACACCAAGGTGCTGCTGCAAGCAAAGTTACAGAAGTCCCCCTGAGAGTTGCTTTTCTCGGGCAAAAGAGTACTTTACAGGGCTTTCTGGCTGCTAGAGACATGCAGAAAGAGCAAGTGTGGCAGAATGTGTTCCCAATCAGCTGGAGCTACCACGGGCTCCTGACAGGCTTCTTTTCACTTGGAGAACACAGAAAACACACCAAGGTGCTGCTGCAAGCAAAGTTACAGAAGTCCCCCTGAGAGTTGCTTTTCTCGGGCAAAAGAGCGCTTTACAGCGCTTTCTGGCTGCTAGAGACATGCAGAAAGAGCAAGTGTGGCAGAATGTGTTCCCAATCAGCTGGAGCTACCACGGGCTCCTGACAGGCTTCTTTTCACTTGGAGAACACAGAAAACACACCAAGGTGCTGCTGCAAGCAAAATTACAGAAGTCCCCCTGAGAGTTGCTTTTCTCGGGCAAAAGAGCGCTTTACAGGGCTTTCTGGCTGCTAGAGACATGCAGAAAGGGCAAGTGTGGCAGAATGTGTTCCCAAGCAGCTGGAGCTACCAGGGGCTCCGGACAGGCTTCTTTTCACTTGGAGAACACAGAAAACACACCAAGGTGCTGCTGCAAGCAAAGTTACAGAAGTCCCCCTGAGAGTTGCTTTTCTCGGGCAAAAGAGGGCTTTACAGCGCTTTCTGGCTGCTAGAGACATGCAGAAAGAGCAAGTGTGGCAGAATGTGTTCCCAAGCAGCTGGAGCTACCACGGGCTCCTGACAGGCTTCTTTTCACTTGGAGAACACAGAAAACACACCAAGGTGCTGCTGCAAGCAAAGTTACAGAAGTCCCCCTGAGAGTTGCTTTTCTCGGGCAAAAGAGCGCTTTACAGGGCTTTCTGGCTGCTAGAGACATGCAGAAAGGGCAAGTGTGGCAGAATGTGTTCCAAAGCAGCTGGAGCTACCACGGGCTCCTGACAGGCTTCTTTTCACTTGGAGAACACAGAAAACACACCAAGGTGCTGCTGCAAGCAAAGTTACAGAAGTCCCCCTGAGAGTTGCTTTTCTCGGGCAAAAGAGGGCTTTACAGCGCTTTCTGGCTGCTAGCGACATGCAGAAAGAGCAAGTGTGGCAGAATGTGTTCCAAAGCAGCTGGAGCTACCACGGGCTCCTGACAGGCTTCTTTTCACTTGGAGAACACAGAAAACACCCCAAGGTGCTGCTGCAAGCAAAGTTACAGAACCCCCCCGTGAGAGGCGCCAAGCTCTGTGTGCAGAGTTGCTTTTCTTGGCAAAAGAGAGCTTAAAGTGCTTTCTGGCTGCTAGAGACATGCAGAAAGAGCAAGTGTGGCAGAATGTGTTCCAAAGCAGCTGGAGCTACCACGGGCTCCTGACAGGCTTCTTTTCACTTGGAGAACACAGAAAACACACCAAGGTGCTGCTGCAAGCAAAGTTACAGAAGTCCCCCTGAGAGTTGCTTTTCTCGGGCAAAAGAGTGCTTTACAGGGCTTTCTGGCTGCTAGAGACATGCAGAAAGAGCAAGTGTGGCAGAATGTGTTCCAAAGCAGCTGGAGCTACCACGGGCTCCTGACAGGCTTCTTTTCACTTGGAGAACACAGAAAACACACCAAGGTGCTGCTGCAAGCAAAGTTACAGAAGTCCCCCTGAGAGTTGCTTTTCTCGGGCAAAAGAGCGCTTTACAGGGCTTTCTGGCTTCTAGAGACATGCAGAAAGAGCAAGTGTGGCAGAATGTGTTCCAAAGCAGCTGGAGCTACCACGGGCTCCTGACAGGCTTCTTTTCACTTGGAGAACACAGAAAACACCCCAAGGTGCTGCTGCAAGCAAAGTTACAGAAGTCCCCCTGAGAGGCCCCAAGCTCTGTGTGCAGAGTTGCTTTTCTTGGCAAAAGAGAGCTTAAAGTGCTTTCTGGCTGCTAGAGACATGCAGAAAGAGCAAGTGTGGCAGAATGTGTTCCAAAGCAGCTGGAGCTACCACGGGCTCCTGACAGGCTTCTTTTCACTTGGAGAACACAGAAAACACACCAAAGTGCTGCTGCAAGCAAAGTTACAGAAGTCCCCCTGAGAGGCCCCAAGCTCTGTGTGCAGAGTTGCTTTTCTTGGTAAAAGAGGGCTTTACAGCGCTTTCTGGCTGCTAGAGACATGCAGAAAGAGCAAGTGTGGCAGAATGTGTTCCAAAGCAGCTGGAGCTACCACGGGCTCCTGACAGGCTTCTTTTCACTTGGAGAACACAGAAAACACCCCAAGGTGCTGCTGCAAGCAAAGTTACAGAACCCCCCCGTGAGAGGCGCCAAGCTCTGTGTGCAGAGTTGCTTTTCTTGGCAAAAGAGAGCTTAAAGTGCTTTCTGGCTGCTAGAGACATGCAGAAAGAGCAAGTGTGGCAGAATGTGTTCCAAAGCAGCTGGAGCTACCACGGGCTCCTGACAGGCTTCTTTTCACTTGGAGAACACAGAAAACACACCAAGGTGCTGCTGCAAGCAAAGTTACAGAAGTCCCCCTGAGAGGCGCCAAGCTCTGTGTGCAGAGTTGCTTTTCTTGGCAAAAGAGAGCTTAACGTGCTTTCTGGCTGCTAGAGACATGCAGAAAGAGCAAGTGTGGCAGAATGTGTTCCCAAGCAGCTGGAGCTACCACGGGCTCCTGACAGGCTTCTTTTCACTTGGAGAACGCAGAAAACACACCAAGGTGCTGCTGCAAGCAAAGTTACAGAAGTCCCCCTGAGAGTTGCTTTTCTCGGGCAAAAGAGCGCTTTACAGGGCTTTCTGGCTGCTAGAGACATGCAGAAAGAGCAAGTGTGGCAGAATGTGTTCCCAAGCAGCTGGAGCTACCACGGGCTCCTGACAGGCTTCTTTTCACTTGGAGAACGCAGAAAACACACCAAGGTGCTGCTGCAAGCAAAGTTACAGAAGTCCCCCTGAGAGTTGCTTTTCTCGGGGAAAAGAGCGCTTTACAGGGCTTTCTGGCTGCTAGAGACATGCAGAAAGAGCAAGTGTGGCAGAATGTGTTCCCAAGCAGCTGGAGCTACCACGGGCTCCTGACAGGCTTCTTTTCACTTGGAGAACACAGAAAACACACCAAGGTGCTGCTGCAAGCAAAGTTACAGAAGTCCCCCTGAGAGTTGCTTTTCTCGGGCAAAAGAGCGCTTTACAGGGCTTTCTGGCTGCTAGAGACATGCAGAAAGGGCAAGTGTGGCAGAATGTGTTCCAAAGCAGCTGGAGCTACCACGGGCTCCTGACAGGCTTCTTTTCACTTGGAGAACACAGAAAACACACCAAGGTGCTGCTGCAAGCAAAGTTACAGAAGTCCCCCTGAGAGTTGCTTTTCTCGGGCAAAAGAGCGCATTACAGCGCTTTCTGGCTGCTAGAGACATGCAGAAAGAGCAAGTGTGGCAGAATGTGTTCCCAAGCAGCTAGAGCTACCACGGGCTCCTGACAGGCTTCTTTTCACTTGGAGAACACAGACAACACACCAAGGTGCTGCTGCAAGCAAAGTTACAGAAGTCCCCCTGAGAGTTGCTTTTCTCGGGGAAAAGAGCGCTTTACAGGGCTTTCTGGCTGCTAGAGACATGCAGAAAGAGCAAGTGTGGCAGAATGTGTTCCCAAGCAGCTGGAGCTACCACGGGCTCCTGACAGGCTTCTTTTCACTTGGAGAACACAGAAAACACACCAAGGTGCTGCTGCAAGCAAAGTTACAGAAGTCCCCCTGAGAGTTGCTTTTCTCGGGCAAAAGAGCGCTTTACAGGGCTTTCTGGCTGCTAGAGACATGCAGAAAGAGCAAGTGTGGCAGAATGTGTTCCCAAGCAGCTGGAGCTACCACGGGCTCCTGACAGGCTTCTTTTCACTTGGAGAACGCAGAAAACACACCAAGGTGCTGCTGCAAGCAAAGTTCCAGAAGTCCCCCTGAGAGTTGGTTTTCTCGGGCAAAAGAGCGCTTTACAGCGCTTTCTGGCTGCTAGAGACATGCAGAAAGAGCAAGTGTGGCAGAATGTGTTCCCAAGCAGCTGGAGCTACCACGGGCTCCTGACAGGCTTCTTTTCACTTGGAGAACACAGAAAACACACCAAGGGGCTGCTGCAAGCAAAGTTACAGAAGTCCCCCTGAGAGTTGCTTTTCTCGGGCAAAAGAGCGCTTTACAGCGCTTTCTGGCTGCTAGCGACCTGCAGAAAGAGCAACTGTGGCAGAATGTGTTCCCAAGCAGCTGGAGCTACCACGGGCTCCTGACAGGCTTCTTTTCACTTGGAGAACACAGAAAACACACCAAGGTGCTGCTGCAAGCAAAGTTACAGAAGTCCCCCTGAGAGTTGCTTTTCTCGGGCAAAAGAGGGCTTTACAGGGCTTTCTGGCTGCTAGAGACATGCAGAAAGAGCAAGTGTGGCAGAATGTGTTCCCAAGCAGCTGGAGCTACCACGGGCTCCTGACAGGCTTCTTTTCACTTGGAGAACACAGAAAACACACCAAGGTGCTGCTGCAAGCAAAGTTACAGAAGTCCCCCTGAGAGTTGCTTTTCTGGGGCAAAAGAGCGCTTTACAGGGCTTTCTGGCTGCTAGAGACATGCAGAAAGAGCAAGTGTGGCAGAATGTGTTCCCAATCAGCTGGAGCTACCACGGGCTCCTGACAGGCTTCTTTTCACTTGGAGAACACAGAAAACACACCAAGGTGCTGCTGCAAGCAAAGTTCCAGAAGTCCCCCTGAGAGTTGCTTTTCTCAGGCAAAAGAGCGCTTTACAGGGCTTTCTGGCTGCTAGAGACATGCAGAAAGGGCAAGTGTGGCAGAATGTGTTCCAAAGCAGCTGGAGCTACCACGGGCTCCTGACAGGCTTCTTTTCACTTGGAGAACACAGAAAACACACCAAGGTGCTGCTGCAAGCAAAGTTACAGAAGTCCCCCTGAGAGTTGCTTTTCTCGGGCAAAAGAGCGCATTACAGCGCTTTCTGGCTGCTAGAGACATGCAGAAAGAGCAAGTGTGGCAGAATGTGTTCCAAAGCAGCTAGAGCTACCACGGGCTCCTGACAGGCTTCTTTTCACTTGGAGAACACAGACAACACACCAAGGTGCTGCTGCAAGCAAAGTTACAGAAGTCCCCCTGAGAGTTGCTTTTCTCGGGGAAAAGAGCGCTTTACAGCGCTTTCTGGCTGCTAGCGACATGCAGAAAGAGCAAGTGTGGCAGAATGTGTTCCCAAGCAGCTGGAGCTACCACGGGCTCCTGACAGGCTTCTTTTCACTTGGAGAACACAGAAAACACACCAAGGTGCTGCTGCAAGCAAAGTTACAGAAGTCCCCCTGAGAGTTGCTTTTCTGGGGCAAAAGAGCGCTTTACAGGGCTTTCTGGCTGCTAGAGACATGCAGAAAGAGCAAGTGTGGCAGAATGTGTTCCCAAGCAGCTGGAGCTACCACGGGCTCCTGACAGGCTTCTTTTCACTTGGAGAACGCAGAAAACACACCAAGGTGCTGCTGCAAGCAAAGTTCCAGAAGTCCCCCTGAGAGTTGGTTTTCTCGGGCAAAAGAGCGCTTTACAGCGCTTTCTGGCTGCTAGAGACATGCAGAAAGAGCAAGTGTGGCAGAATGTGTTCCCAAGCAGCTGGAGCTACCACGGGCTCCTGACAGGCTTCTTTTCACTTGGAGAACACAGAAAACACACCAAGGGGCTGCTGCAAGCAAAGTTACAGAAGTCCCCCTGAGAGTTGCTTTTCTCGGGCAAAAGAGCGCTTTACAGCGCTTTCTGGCTGCTAGCGACCTGCAGAAAGAGCAACTGTGGCAGAATGTGTTCCCAAGCAGCTGGAGCTACCACGGGCTCCTGACAGGCTTCTTTTCACTTGGAGAACACAGAAAACACACCAAGGTGCTGCTGCAAGCAAAGTTACAGAAGTCCCCCTGAGAGTTGCTTTTCTCGGGCAAAAGAGCGCTTTACAGCGCTTTCTGGCTGCTAGAGACATGCAGAAAGAGCAAGTGTGGCAGAATGTGTTCCCAAGCAGCTGGAGCTACCACGGGCTCCTGACAGGCTTCTTTTCACTTGGAGAACACAGAAAACACACCAAGGTGCTGCTGCAAGCAAAGTTCCAGAAGTCCCCCTGAGAGTTGCTTTTCTCGGGCAAAAGAGCGCTTTACAGGGCTTTCTGGCTGCTAGAGACATGCAGAAAGGGCAAGTGTGGCAGAATGTGTTCCAAAGCAGCTGCAGCTACCACGGGCTCCTGACAGGCTTCTTTTCACTTGGAGAACACAGAAAACACACCAAGGTGCTGCTGCAAGCAAAGTTACAGAAGTCCCCCTGAGAGTTGCTTTTCTCGGGCAAAAGAGCGCATTACAGCGCTTTCTGGCTGCTAGAGACATGCAGAAAGAGCAAGTGTGGCAGAATGTGTTCCCAAGCAGCTAGAGCTACCACGGGCTCCTGACAGGCTTCTTTTCACTTGGAGAACACAGACAACACACCAAGGTGCTGCTGCAAGCAAAGTTACAGAAGTCCCCCTGAGAGTTGCTTTTCTCGGGCAAAAGAGCGCTTTACAGCGCTTTCTGGCTGCTAGAGACATGCAGAAAGAGCAAGTGTGGCAGAATGTGTTCCCAAGCAGCTGGAGCTACCACGGGCTCCTGACAGGCTTCTTTTCACTTGGAGAACACAGAAAACACACCAAGGTGCTGCTGCAAGCAAAGTTACAGAAGTCCCCCTGAGAGTTGCTTTTCTCAGGCAAAAGAGCGCTTTACAGCGCTTTCTGGCTGCTAGAGACATGCAGAAAGAGCAAGTGTGGCAGAATGTGTTCCCAAGCAGCTGGAGCTACCACGGGCTCCTGACAGGCTTCTTTTCACTTGGAGAACACAGAAAACACACCAAGGTGCTGCTGCAAGCAAAGTTACAGAAGTCCCCCTGAGAGTTGCTTTTCTGGGGCAAAAGAGCGCTTTACAGGGCTTTCTGGCTGCTAGAGACATGCAGAAAGAGCAAGTGTGGCAGAATGTGTTCCAAAGCAGCTGGAGCTACCACGGGCTCCTGACAGGCTTCTTTTCACTTGGAGAACACAGAAAACACACCAAGGTGCTGCTGCAAGCAAAGTTACAGAAGTCCCCCTGAGAGTTGCTTTTCTCGGGCAAAAGAGCGCTTTACAGCGCTTTCTGGCTGCTAGCGACATGCAGAAAGAGCAAGTGTGGCAGAATGTGTTCCCAATCAGCTGGAGCTACCACGGGCTCCTGACAGGCTTCTTTTCACTTGGAGAACACAGAAAACACACCAAGGGGCTGCTGCAAGCAAAGTTACAGAAGTCCCCCTGAGAGTTGCTTTTCTCGGGCAAAAGAGTGCTTTACAGGGCTTTCTGGCTGCTAGAGACATGCAGAAAGAGCAAGTGTGGCAGAATGTGTTCCCAAGCAGCTGGAGCTACCACGGGCTCCGGACAGGCTTCTTTTCACTTGGAGAACACAGAAAACACACCAAGGTGCTGCTGCAAGCAAAGTTACAGAAGTCCCCCTGAGAGTTGCTTTTCTCGGGCAAAAGAGGGCTTTACAGCGCTTTCTGGCTGCTAGAGACATGCAGAAAGAGCAAGTGTGGCAGAATGTGTTCCCAATCAGCTGGAGCTACCACGGGCTCCTGACAGGCTTCTTTTCACTTGGAGAACACAGAAAACACACCAAGGTGCTGCTGCAAGCAAAGTTACAGAAGTCCCCCTGAGAGGCCCCAAGCTCTGTGTGCAGAGTTGCTTTTCTTGGTAAAAGAGGGCTTTACAGCGCTTTCTGGCTGCTAGAGACATGCAGAAAGAGCAAGTGTGGCAGAATGTGTTCCAAAGCAGCTGGAGCTACCACGGGCTCCTGACAGGCTTCTTTTCACTTGGAGAACACAGAAAACACACCAAGGTGCTGCTGCAAGCAAAGTTACAGAAGTCCCCCTGAGAGGCGCCAAGCTCTGTGTGCAGAGTTGCTTTTCTTGGCAAAAGAGAGCTTAACGTGCTTTCTGGCTGCTAGAGACATGCAGAAAGAGCAAGTGTGGCAGAATGTGTTCCAAAGCAGCTGGAGCTACCACGGGCTCCTGACAGGCTTCTTTTCACTTGGAGAACGCAGAAAACACACCAAGGTGCTGCTGCAAGCAAAGTTACAGAAGTCCCCCTGAGAGTTGCTTTTCTCGGGCAAAAGAGCGCTTTACAGCGCTTTCTGGCTGCTAGAGACATGCAGAAAGAGCAAGTGTGGCAGAATGTGTTCCCAAGCAGCTGGAGCTACCACGGGCTCCTGACAGGCTTCTTTTCACTTGGAGAACACAGAAAACACACCAAGGTGCTGCTGCAAGCAAAGTTACAGAAGTCCCCCTGAGAGTTGCTTTTCTCGGGGAAAAGAGCGCTTTACAGGGCTTTCTGGCTGCTAGAGACATGCAGAAAGAGCAAGTGTGGCAGAATGTGTTCCCAAGCAGCTGGAGCTACCACGGGCTCCTGACAGGCTTCTTTTCACTTGGAGAACACAGAAAACACACCAAGGTGCTGCTGCAAGCAAAGTTACAGAAGTCCCCCTGAGAGTTGCTTTTCTCGGGCAAAAGAGCGCTTTACAGGGCTTTCTGGCTGCTAGAGACATGCAGAAAGGGCAAGTGTGGCAGAATGTGTTCCAAAGCAGCTGCAGCTACCACGGGCTCCTGACAGGCTTCTTTTCACTTGGAGAACACAGAAAACACACCAAGGTGCTGCTGCAAGCAAAGTTACAGAAGTCCCCCTGAGAGTTGCTTTTCTCGGGCAAAAGAGCGCATTACAGCGCTTTCTGGCTGCTAGAGACATGCAGAAAGAGCAAGTGTGGCAGAATGTGTTCCCAATCAGCTAGAGCTACCACGGGCTCCTGACAGGCTTCTTTTCACTTGGAGAACACAGACAACACACCAAGGTGCTGCTGCAAGCAAAGTTACAGAAGTCCCCCTGAGAGTTGCTTTTCTCGGGCAAAAGAGCGCTTTACAGCGCTTTCTGGCTGCTAGCGACATGCAGAAAGAGCAAGTGTGGCAGAATGTGTTCCAAAGCAGCTGGAGCTACCACGGGCTCCTGACAGGCTTCTTTTCACTTGGAGAACACAGAAAACACACCAAGGTGCTGCTGCAAGCAAAGTTACAGAAGTCCCCCTGAGAGTTGCTTTTCTCAGGCAAAAGAGCGCTTTACAGGGCTTTCTGGCTGCTAGAGACATGCAGAAAGAGCAAGTGTGGCAGAATGTGTTCCAAAGCAGCTGGAGCTACCACGGGCTCCTGACAGGCTTCTTTTCACTTGGAGAACACAGAAAACACACCAAGGTGCTGCTGCAAGCAAAGTTACAGAAGTCCCCCTGAGAGTTGCTTTTCTCGGGCAAAAGAGGGCTTTACAGCGCTTTCTGGCTGCTAGAGACATGCAGAAAGAGCAAGTGTGGCAGAATGTGTTCCCAATCAGCTGGAGCTACCACGGGCTCCTGACAGGCTTCTTTTCACTTGGAGAACACAGAAAACACACCAAGGTGCTGCTGCAAGCAAAGTTACAGAAGTCCCCCTGAGAGGCGCCAAGCTCTGTGTGCAGAGTTGCTTTTCTTGGTAAAAGAGGGCTTTACAGCGCTTTCTGGCTGCTAGAGACATGCAGAAAGAGCAAGTGTGGCAGAATGTGTTCCAAAGCAGCTGGAGCTACCACGGGCTCCTGACAGGCTTCTTTTCACTTGGAGAACACAGAAAACACACCAAGGTGCTGCTGCAAGCAAAGTTACAGAAGTCCCCCTGAGAGTTGCTTTTCTCGGGCAAAAGAGCGCTTTACAGCGCTTTCTGGCTGCTAGAGACATGCAGAAAGAGCAAGTGTGGCAGAATGTGTTCCCAATCAGCTGGAGCTACCACGGGCTCCTGACAGGCTTCTTTTCACTTGGAGAACACAGAAAACACCCCAAGGTGCTGCTGCAAGCAAAGTTACAGAACCCCCCCGTGAGAGGCGCCAAGCTCTGTGTGCAGAGTTGCTTTTCTTGGTAAAAGAGGGCTTTACAGCGCTTTCTGGCTGCTAGAGACATGCAGAAAGAGCAAGTGTGGCAGAATGTGTTCCAAAGCAGCTGGAGCTACCACGGGCTCCTGACAGGCTTCTTTTCACTTGGAGAACACAGAAAACACCCCAAGGTGCTGCTGCAAGCAAAGTTACAGAACCCCCCCGTGAGAGGCGCCAAGCTCTGTGTGCAGAGTTGCTTTTCTTGGCAAAAGAGAGCTTAAAGTGCTTTCTGGCTGCTAGAGACATGCAGAAAGAGCAAGTGTGGCAGAATGTGTTCCAAAGCAGCTGGAGCTACCACGGGCTCCTGACAGGCTTCTTTTCACTTGGAGAACACAGAAAACACACCAAGGTGCTGCTGCAAGCAAAGTTACAGAAGTCCCCCTGAGAGTTGCTTTTCTCGGGCAAAAGAGCGCTTTACAGCGCTTTCTGGCTGCTAGCGACATGCAGAAAGAGCAAGTGTGGCAGAATGTGTTCCAAAGCAGCTGGAGCTACCACGGGCTCCTGACAGGCTTCTTTTCACTTGGAGAACACAGAAAACACACCAAGGTGCTGCTGCAAGCAAAGTTACAGAAGTCCCCCTGAGAGTTGCTTTTCTCGGGCAAAAGAGGGCTTTACAGCGCTTTCTGGCTGCTAGAGACATGCAGAAAGAGCAAGTGTGGCAGAATGTGTTCCCAATCAGCTGGAGCTACCACGGGCTCCTGACAGGCTTCTTTTCACTTGGAGAACACAGAAAACACACCAAGGTGCTGCTGCAAGCAAAGTTACAGAAGTCCCCCTGAGAGGCCCCAAGCTCTGTGTGCAGAGTTGCTTTTCTTGGTAAAAGAGGGCTTTACAGCGCTTTCTGGCTGCTAGAGACATGCAGAAAGAGCAAGTGTGGCAGAATGTGTTCCAAAGCAGCTGGAGCTACCACGGGCTCCTGACAGGCTTCTTTTCACTTGGAGAACACAGAAAACACACCAAGGTGCTGCTGCAAGCAAAGTTACAGAAGTCCCCCTGAGAGGCCCCAAGCTCTGTGTGCAGAGTTGCTTTTCTTGGCAAAAGAGAGCTTAACGTGCTTTCTGGCTGCTAGAGACATGCAGAAAGAGCAAGTGTGGCAGAATGTGTTCCAAAGCAGCTGGAGCTACCACGGGCTCCTGACAGGCTTCTTTTCACTTGGAGAACGCAGAAAACACACCAAGGTGCTGCTGCAAGCAAAGTTACAGAAGTCCCCCTGAGAGTTGCTTTTCTCGGGCAAAAGAGCGCTTTACAGCGCTTTCTGGCTGCTAGAGACATGCAGAAAGAGCAAGTGTGGCAGAATGTGTTCCCAAGCAGCTGGAGCTACCACGGGCTCCTGACAGGCTTCTTTTCACTTGGAGAACACAGAAAACACACCAAGGTGCTGCTGCAAGCAAAGTTACAGAAGTCCCCCTGAGAGTTGCTTTTCTCGGGGAAAAGAGCGCTTTACAGGGCTTTCTGGCTGCTAGAGACATGCAGAAAGAGCAAGTGTGGCAGAATGTGTTCCCAAGCAGCTAGAGCTACCACGGGCTCCTGACAGGCTTCTTTTCACTTGGAGAACACAGACAACACACCAAGGTGCTGCTGCAAGCAAAGTTACAGAAGTCCCCCTGAGAGTTGCTTTTCTCGGGCAAAAGAGCGCTTTACAGCGCTTTCTGGCTGCTAGCGACATGCAGAAAGAGCAAGTGTGGCAGAATGTGTTCCAAAGCAGCTGGAGCTACCACGGGCTCCTGACAGGCTTCTTTTCACTTGGAGAACACAGAAAACACACCAAGGTGCTGCTGCAAGCAAAGTTACAGAAGTCCCCCTGAGAGGCGCCAAGCTCTGTGTGCAGAGTTGCTTTTCTTGGTAAAAGAGGGCTTTACAGCGCTTTCTGGCTGCTAGAGACATGCAGAAAGAGCAAGTGTGGCAGAATGTGTTCCAAAGCAGCTGGAGCTACCACGGGCTCCTGACAGGCTTCTTTTCACTTGGAGAACACAGAAAACACACCAAGGTGCTGCTGCAAGCAAAGTTACAGAAGTCCCCCTGAGAGTTGCTTTTCTCGGGCAAAAGAGCGCTTTACAGCGCTTTCTGGCTGCTAGAGACATGCAGAAAGAGCAAGTGTGGCAGAATGTGTTCCCAATCAGCTGGAGCTACCACGGGCTCCTGACAGGCTTCTTTTCACTTGGAGAACACAGAAAACACCCCAAGGTGCTGCTGCAAGCAAAGTTACAGAACCCCCCCGTGAGAGGCCCCAAGCTCTGTGTGCAGAGTTGCTTTTCTTGGCAAAAGAGAGCTTAAAGTGCTTTCTGGCTGCTAGAGACATGCAGAAAGAGCAAGTGTGGCAGAATGTGTTCCAAAGCAGCTGGAGCTACCACGGGCTCCGGACAGGCTTCTTTTCACTTGGAGAACACAGAAAACACACCAAGGTGCTGCTGCATGCAAAGTTACAGAAGTCCCCCTGAGAGTTGCTTTTCTCGGGCAAAAGAGCGCTTTACAGGGCTTTCTGGCTGCTAGAGACATGCAGAAAGAGCAAGTGTGGCAGAATGTGTTCCAAAGCAGCTGGAGCTACCACGGGCTCCTGACAGGCTTCTTTTCACTTGGAGAACACAGAAAACACACCAAGGTGCTGCTGCAAGCAAAGTTACAGAAGTCCCCCTGAGAGTTGCTTTTCTCGGGCAAAAGAGGGCTTTACAGCGCTTTCTGGCTGCTAGCGACATGCAGAAAGAGCAAGTGTGGCAGAATGTGTTCCCAATCAGCTGGAGCTACCACGGGCTCCTGACAGGCTTCTTTTCACTTGGAGAACACAGAAAACACACCAAGGTGCTGCTGCAAGCAAAGTTACAGAAGTCCCCCTGAGAGTTGCTTTTCTCGGGCAAAAGAGCGCTTTACAGCGCTTTCTGGCTGCTAGAGACATGCAGAAAGAGCAAGTGTGGCAGAATGTGTTCCCAATCAGCTGGAGCTACCACGGGCTCCTGACAGGCTTCTTTTCACTTGGAGAACACAGAAAACACACCAAGGTGCTGCTGGCAAGCAAAGTTACAGAAGTCCCCCTGAGAGTTGCTTTTCTCGGGCAAAAGAGGGCTTTACAGCGCTTTCTGGCTGCTAGCGACATGCAGAAAGAGCAAGTGTGGCAGAATGTGTTCCAAAGCAGCTGGAGCTACCACGGGCTCCTGACAGGCTTCTTTTCACTTGGAGAACACAGAAAACACACCAAGGTGCTGCTGCATGCAAAGTTACAGAAGTCCCCCTGAGAGTTGCTTTTCTCGGGCAAAAGAGTGCTTTACAGGGCTTTCTGGCTGCTAGAGACATGCAGAAAGAGCAAGTGTGGCAGAATGTGTTCCAAAGCAGCTGGAGCTACCACGGGCTCCTGACAGGCTTCTTTTCACTTGGAGAACACAGAAAACACACCAAGGTGCTGCTGCAAGCAAAGTTACAGAAGTCCCCCTGAGAGTTGCTTTTCTCGGGCAAAAGAGCGCTTTACAGCGCTTTCTGGCTGCTAGAGACATGCAGAAAGAGCAAGTGTGGCAGAATGTGTTCCAAAGCAGCTGGAGCTACCACGGGCTCCTGACAGGCTTCTTTTCACTTGGAGAACACAGAAAACACACCAAGGTGCTGCTGCAAGCAAAGTTACAGAAGTCCCCCTGAGAGTTGCTTTTCTCGGGCAAAAGAGGGCTTTACAGCGCTTTCTGGCTGCTAGAGACATGCAGAAAGAGCAAGTGTGGCAGAATGTGTTCCCAATCAGCTGGAGCTACCACGGGCTCCTGACAGGCTTCTTTTCACTTGGAGAACACAGAAAACACACCAAGGTGCTGCTGCAAGCAAAGTTACAGAAGTCCCCCTGAGAGGCCCCAAGCTCTGTGTGCAGAGTTGCTTTTCTTGGTAAAAGAGGGCTTTACAGCGCTTTCTGGCTGCTAGAGACATGCAGAAAGAGCAAGTGTGGCAGAATGTGTTCCAAAGCAGCTGGAGCTACCACGGGCTCCTGACAGGCTTCTTTTCACTTGGAGAACACAGAAAACACCCCAAGGTGCTGCTGCAAGCAAAGTTACAGAACCCCCCCGTGAGAGGCGCCAAGCTCTGTGTGCAGAGTTGCTTTTCTTGGCAAAAGAGAGCTTAAAGTGCTTTCTGGCTGCTAGAGACATGCAGAAAGAGCAAGTGTGGCAGAATGTGTTCCAAAGCAGCTGGAGCTACCACGGGCTCCTGACAGGCTTCTTTTCACTTGGAGAACACAGAAAACACACCAAGGTGCTGCTGCAAGCAAAGTTACAGAAGTCCCCCTGAGAGTTGCTTTTCTCGGGCAAAAGAGTGCTTTACAGGGCTTTCTGGCTGCTAGAGACATGCAGAAAGAGCAAGTGTGGCAGAATGTGTTCCAAAGCAGCTGGAGCTACCACGGGCTCCTGACAGGCTTCTTTTCACTTGGAGAACACAGAAAACACACCAAGGTGCTGCTGCAAGCAAAGTTACAGAAGTCCCCCTGAGAGTTGCTTTTCTCGGGCAAAAGAGCGCTTTACAGGGCTTTCTGGCTTCTAGAGACATGCAGAAAGAGCAAGTGTGGCAGAATGTGTTCCAAAGCAGCTGGAGCTACCACGGGCTCCTGACAGGCTTCTTTTCACTTGGAGAACACAGAAAACACCCCAAGGTGCTGCTGCAAGCAAAGTTACAGAAGTCCCCCTGAGAGGCCCCAAGCTCTGTGTGCAGAGTTGCTTTTCTTGGCAAAAGAGAGCTTAAAGTGCTTTCTGGCTGCTAGAGACATGCAGAAAGAGCAAGTGTGGCAGAATGTGTTCCAAAGCAGCTGGAGCTACCACGGGCTCCTGACAGGCTTCTTTTCACTTGGAGAACACAGAAAACACACCAAGGTGCTGCTGCAAGCAAAGTTACAGAAGTCCCCCTGAGAGGCCCCAAGCTCTGTGTGCAGAGTTGCTTTTCTTGGTAAAAGAGGGCTTTACAGCGCTTTCTGGCTGCTAGAGACATGCAGAAAGAGCAAGTGTGGCAGAATGTGTTCCAAAGCAGCTGGAGCTACCACGGGCTCCTGACAGGCTTCTTTTCACTTGGAGAACACAGAAAACACCCCAAGGTGCTGCTGCAAGCAAAGTTACAGAACCCCCCCGTGAGAGGCGCCAAGCTCTGTGTGCAGAGTTGCTTTTCTTGGCAAAAGAGAGCTTAAAGTGCTTTCTGGCTGCTAGAGACATGCAGAAAGAGCAAGTGTGGCAGAATGTGTTCCAAAGCAGCTGGAGCTACCACGGGCTCCTGACAGGCTTCTTTTCACTTGGAGAACACAGAAAACACACCAAGGTGCTGCTGCAAGCAAAGTTACAGAAGTCCCCCTGAGAGGCGCCAAGCTCTGTGTGCAGAGTTGCTTTTCTTGGCAAAAGAGAGCTTAACGTGCTTTCTGGCTGCTAGAGACATGCAGAAAGAGCAAGTGTGGCAGAATGTGTTCCCAAGCAGCTGGAGCTACCACGGGCTCCTGACAGGCTTCTTTTCACTTGGAGAACGCAGAAAACACACCAAGGTGCTGCTGCAAGCAAAGTTACAGAAGTCCCCCTGAGAGTTGCTTTTCTCGGGCAAAAGAGCGCTTTACAGCGCTTTCTGGCTGCTAGAGACATGCAGAAAGAGCAAGTGTGGCAGAATGTGTTCCCAAGCAGCTGGAGCTACCACGGGCTCCTGACAGGCTTCTTTTCACTTGGAGAACACAGAAAACACACCAAGGTGCTGCTGCAAGCAAAGTTACAGAAGTCCCCCTGAGAGTTGCTTTTCTCGGGGAAAAGAGCGCTTTACAGGGCTTTCTGGCTGCTAGAGACATGCAGAAAGAGCAAGTGTGGCAGAATGTGTTCCCAAGCAGCTGGAGCTACCACGGGCTCCTGACAGGCTTCTTTTCACTTGGAGAACACAGAAAACACACCAAGGTGCTGCTGCAAGCAAAGTTACAGAAGTCCCCCTGAGAGTTGCTTTTCTCGGGCAAAAGAGCGCTTTACAGGGCTTTCTGGCTGCTAGAGACATGCAGAAAGGGCAAGTGTGGCAGAATGTGTTCCAAAGCAGCTGGAGCTACCACGGGCTCCTGACAGGCTTCTTTTCACTTGGAGAACACAGAAAACACACCAAGGTGCTGCTGCAAGCAAAGTTACAGAAGTCCCCCTGAGAGTTGCTTTTCTCGGGCAAAAGAGCGCATTACAGCGCTTTCTGGCTGCTAGAGACATGCAGAAAGAGCAAGTGTGGCAGAATGTGTTCCCAAGCAGCTAGAGCTACCACGGGCTCCTGACAGGCTTCTTTTCACTTGGAGAACACAGACAACACACCAAGGTGCTGCTGCAAGCAAAGTTACAGAAGTCCCCCTGAGAGTTGCTTTTCTCGGGGAAAAGAGCGCTTTACAGCGCTTTCTGGCTGCTAGCGACATGCAGAAAGAGCAAGTGTGGCAGAATGTGTTCCCAAGCAGCTGGAGCTACCACGGGCTCCTGACAGGCTTCTTTTCACTTGGAGAACACAGAAAACACACCAAGGTGCTGCTGCAAGCAAAGTTACAGAAGTCCCCCTGAGAGTTGCTTTTCTGGGGCAAAAGAGCGCTTTACAGGGCTTTCTGGCTGCTAGAGACATGCAGAAAGAGCAAGTGTGGCAGAATGTGTTCCCAAGCAGCTGGAGCTACCACGGGCTCCTGACAGGCTTCTTTTCACTTGGAGAACGCAGAAAACACACCAAGGTGCTGCTGCAAGCAAAGTTACAGAAGTCCCCCTGAGAGTTGGTTTTCTCGGGCAAAAGAGCGCTTTACAGCGCTTTCTGGCTGCTAGAGACATGCAGAAAGAGCAAGTGTGGCAGAATGTGTTCCCAAGCAGCTGGAGCTACCACGGGCTCCTGACAGGCTTCTTTTCACTTGGAGAACACAGAAAACACACCAAGGGGCTGCTGCAAGCAAAGTTACAGAAGTCCCCCTGAGAGTTGCTTTTCTCGGGCAAAAGAGCGCTTTACAGCGCTTTCTGGCTGCTAGCGACCTGCAGAAAGAGCAACTGTGGCAGAATGTGTTCCCAAGCAGCTGGAGCTACCACGGGCTCCTGACAGGCTTCTTTTCACTTGGAGAACACAGAAAACACACCAAGGTGCTGCTGCAAGCAAAGTTACAGAAGTCCCCCTGAGAGTTGCTTTTCTCGGGCAAAAGAGGGCTTTACAGGGCTTTCTGGCTGCTAGAGACATGCAGAAAGAGCAAGTGTGGCAGAATGTGTTCCAAAGCAGCTGGAGCTACCACGGGCTCCTGACAGGCTTCTTTTCACTTGGAGAACACAGAAAACACACCAAGGTGCTGCTGCAAGCAAAGTTACAGAAGTCCCCCTGAGAGTTGCTTTTCTCGGGCAAAAGAGCGCTTTACAGGGCTTTCTGGCTGCTAGAGACATGCAGAAAGAGCAAGTGTGGCAGAATGTGTTCCCAATCAGCTGGAGCTACCACGGGCTCCTGACAGGCTTCTTTTCACTTGGAGAACACAGAAAACACACCAAGGTGCTGCTGCAAGCAAAGTTACAGAAGTCCCCCTGAGAGTTGCTTTTCTCGGGCAAAAGAGCGCTTTACAGGGCTTTCTGGCTGCTAGAGACATGCAGAAAGAGCAAGTGTGGCAGAATGTGTTCCCAAGCAGCTGGAGCTACCACGGGCTCCTGACAGGCTTCTTTTCACTTGGAGAACACAGAAAACACACCAAGGTGCTGCTGCAAGCAAAGTTACAGAAGTCCCCCTGAGAGTTGCTTTTCTCGGGCAAAAGAGCGCTTTACAGCGCTTTCTGGCTGCTAGAGACATGCAGAAAGAGCAAGTGTGGCAGAATGTGTTCCCAAGCAGCTGGAGCTACCACGGGCTCCTGACAGGCTTCTTTTCACTTGGAGAACACAGAAAACACACCAAGGTGCTGCTGCAAGCAAAGTTCCAGAAGTCCCCCTGAGAGTTGCTTTTCTCGGGCAAAAGAGCGCTTTACAGGGCTTTCTGGCTGCTAGAGACATGCAGAAAGGGCAAGTGTGGCAGAATGTGTTCCAAAGCAGCTGGAGCTACCACGGGCTCCTGACAGGCTTCTTTTCACTTGGAGAACACAGAAAACACACCAAGGTGCTGCTGCAAGCAAAGTTACAGAAGTCCCCCTGAGAGTTGCTTTTCTCGGGCAAAAGAGCGCATTACAGCGCTTTCTGGCTGCTAGAGACATGCAGAAAGAGCAAGTGTGGCAGAATGTGTTCCCAAGCAGCTAGAGCTACCACGGGCTCCTGACAGGCTTCTTTTCACTTGGAGAACACAGACAACACACCAAGGTGCTGCTGCAAGCAAAGTTACAGAAGTCCCCCTGAGAGTTGCTTTTCTCGGGCAAAAGAGCGCTTTACAGCGCTTTCTGGCTGCTAGAGACATGCAGAAAGAGCAAGTGTGGCAGAATGTGTTCCCAAGCAGCTGGAGCTACCACGGGCTCCTGACAGGCTTCTTTTCACTTGGAGAACACAGAAAACACACCAAGGTGCTGCTGCAAGCAAAGTTACAGAAGTCCCCCTGAGAGTTGCTTTTCTCAGGCAAAAGAGCGCTTTACAGGGCTTTCTGGCTGCTAGAGACATGCAGAAAGAGCAAGTGTGGCAGAATGTGTTCCCAAGCAGCTGGAGCTACCACGGGCTCCTGACAGGCTTCTTTTCACTTGGAGAACACAGAAAACACACCAAGGTGCTGCTGCAAGCAAAGTTACAGAAGTCCCCCCTGAGAGTTGCTTTTCTGGGGCAAAAGAGCGCTTTACAGGGCTTTCTGGCTGCTAGAGACAGCAGAAAGAGCAAGTGTGGCAGAATGTGTTCCCAAGCAGCTGGAGCTACCACGGGCTCCTGACAGGCTTCTTTTCACTTGGAGAACACAGAAAACACACCAAGGTGCTGCTGCAAGCAAAGTTCCAGAAGTCCCCCTGAGAGTTGCTTTTCTCGGGCAAAAGAGCGCTTTACAGGGCTTTCTGGCTGCTAGAGACATGCAGAAAGAGCAAGTGTGGCAGAATGTGTTCCCAAGCAGCTGGAGCTACCACGGGCTCCTGACAGGCTTCTTTTCACTTGGAGAACACAGAAAACACACTAAGGTGCTGCTGCAAGCAAAGTTCCAGAAGTCCCCTGAGTGTTGCTTTTCTGGGGCAAAAGAGCGCTTTACAGCGCTTTCTGGCTGCTAGAGACATGCAGAAAGAGCAAGTGTGGCAGAATGTGTTCCAAAGCAGCTGGAGCTACCACGGGCGCCTGACAGGCTTCTTTTCACTTGGAGAACACAGACAACACACCAAGGTGCTGCTGCAAGCAAAGTTACAGAAGTCCCCCTGAGAATTGCTTTTCTGGGGCAAAAGAGCGCTTTACAGCGCTTTCTGGCTGCTAGAGACATGCAGAAAGAGCAAGTGTGGCAGAATGTGTTCCCAAGCAGCTGGAGCTACCACGGGCTCCGGACAGGCTTCTTTTCACTTGGAGAACACAGAAAATACACCAAGGTGCTGCTGCAAGCAAAGTTACAGAAGTCCCCCTGAGAGTTGCTTTTCTCGGGCAAAAGAGCGCTTTACAGCGCTTTCTGGCTGCTAGAGACATGCAGAAAGAGCAAGTGGGGCAGAATGTGTTCCCAAGCAGCTGGAGCTACCACGGGCTCCTGACAGGCTTCTTTTCACTTGGAGAACACAGACAACACACCAAGGTGCTGCTGCAAGCAAAGTTACAGAAGTCCCCCTGAGAGTTGCTTTTCTCGGGCAAAAGAGCGCTTTACAGCGCTTTCTGGCTGCTAGCGACATGCAGAAAGAGCAAGTGTGGCAGAATGTGTTCCCAAGCAGCTGGAGCTACCACGGGCTCCTGACAGGCTTCTTTTCACTTGGAGAACACAGAAAACACACCAAGGTGCTGCTGCAAGCAAAGTTACAGAAGTCCCCCTGAGAGTTGCTTTTCTGGGGCAAAAGAGCGCTTTACAGGGCTTTCTGGCTGCTAGAGACATGCAGAAAGAGCAAGTGTGGCAGAATGTGTTCCCAAGCAGCTGGAGCTACCACGGGCTCCTGACAGGCTTCTTTTCACTTGGAGAACACAGAAAACACACTAAGGTGCTGCTGCAAGCAAAGTTCCAGAAGTCCCCCTGAGTGTTGCTTTTCTGGGGCAAAAGAGCGCTTTACAGCGCTTTCTGGCTGCTAGAGACATGCAGAAAGAGCAAGTGCGGCAGAATGTGTTCCAAAGCAGCTGGAGCTACCACGGGCGCCTGACAGGCTTCTTTTCACTTGGAGAACACAGACAACACACCAAGGTGCTGCTGCAAGCAAAGTTACAGAAGTCCCCCTGAGAATTGCTTTTCTGGGGCAAAAGAGCGCTTTACAGCGCTTTCTGGCTGCTAGAGACATGCAGAAAGAGCAAGTGTGGCAGAATGTGTTCCCAAGCAGCTGGAGCTACCACGGGCTCCGGACAGGCTTCTTTTCACTTGGAGAACACAGAAAATACACCAAGGTGCTGCTGCAAGCAAAGTTACAGAAGTCCCCCTGAGAGTTGCTTTTCTCGGGCAAAAGAGCGCTTTACAGCGCTTTCTGGCTGCTAGAGACATGCAGAAAGAGCAAGTGGGGCAGAATGTGTTCCAAAGCAGCTGGAGCTACCACGGGCTCCTGACAGGCTTCTTTTCACTTGGAGAACACAGACAACACACCAAGGTGCTGCTGCAAGCAAAGTTACAGAAGTCCCCCTGAGAGTTGCTTTTCTCGGGCAAAAGAGCGCTTTACAGCGCTTTCTGGCTGCTAGCGACATGCAGAAAGAGCAAGTGTGGCAGAATGTGTTCCCAAGCAGCTGGAGCTACCACGGGCTCCTGACAGGCTTCTTTTCACTTGGAGAACACAGAAAACACACCAAGGTGCTGCTGCAAGCAAAGTTACAGAAGTCCCCCTGAGAGTTGCTTTTCTGGGGCAAAAGAGCGCTTTACAGGGCTTTCTGGCTGCTAGAGACATGCAGAAAGAGCAAGTGTGGCAGAATGTGTTCCAAAGCAGCTGGAGCTACCACGGGCTCCTGACAGGCTTCTTTTCACTTGGAGAACACAGAAAACACACCAAGGTGCTGCTGCAAGCAAAGTTACAGAAGTCCCCCTGAGAGTTGCTTTTCTCGGGCAAAAGAGCGCTTTACAGGGCTTTCTGGCTGCTAGAGACATGCAGAAAGAGCAAGTGTGGCAGAATGTGTTCCAAAGCAGCTGGAGCTACCACGGGCTCCTGACAGGCTTCTTTTCACTTGGAGAACACAGAAAACACACCAAGGTGCTGCTGCAAGCAAAGTTACAGAAGTCCCCCTGAGAGTTGCTTTTCTCGGGCAAAAGAGGGCTTTACAGCGCTTTCTGGCTGCTAGCGACATGCAGAAAGAGCAAGTGTGGCAGAATGTGTTCCCAATCAGCTGGAGCTACCACGGGCTCCTGACAGGCTTCTTTTCACTTGGAGAACACAGAAAACACACCAAGGTGCTGCTGCAAGCAAAGTTACAGAAGTCCCCCTGAGAGTTGCTTTTCTCGGGCAAAAGAGCGCTTTACAGCGCTTTCTGGCTGCTAGAGACATGCAGAAAGAGCAAGTGTGGCAGAATGTGTTCCCAATCAGCTGGAGCTACCACGGGCTCCTGACAGGCTTCTTTTCACTTGGAGAACACAGAAAACACACCAAGGTGCTGCTGCAAGCAAAGTTACAGAAGTCCCCCTGAGAGTTGCTTTTCTC